>NW_021604604.1:15944449-15947510 GCF_004785775.1 Grammomys surdaster | reverse complement strand
GAAGAAGAAGAAGAAGAAGAAGAAGAAGAAGAAGAAGAAGAAGAAGAAGAAGAAGAAGAAGAAATCAACAGACAAATAAAACCCAAAGCCACAAAACTGGAAGTGTGTAGGGAATAGGAGAAGTTATGCAGAAAGTGGGGGGATGAATATGATCAAAATACAGTATATACATGTATGAAGTTCTTGAAGAATTAACAAAAATGTCATAGTAAAAAATAAGGTGAAGACATTGGAAATCACACACAAACACACACACAAGGTTGACCACATGAACTCTTGGAGTCTGCTGACTGTTATGACCTGGAAAAGAGATTCAGGCAGATGTCATGGTAGCTGTGGTGTGGTGTGAGACAGAAGCATGGGTTGTTGGAGAAGGGGAAGCTCAAGCTATGCAAAATCACCAAAGCCTAGAGTGTTAATCTGATGAGCAAGATGAACACAATACACGTCTCTATTCCAGAAGAGAGCTGAATGAATAGACACTTATGAGAAGTAAGTGATGGAAACGAAATAGCATGGTACTCAGGGGATGGGGCTGGATGGAAAGAAAGCCTGCGGGATGCAGGAGGGAGCTTCGAGAGAAGGAGTGGGGCATGGAGGTGGAATTGGCTTACTCAAGGGGAAAGAGAGCAGGAGAAAAAGAGTCAGGGGTTGGAAGAGGGAGAGAGATGTAAGTTGAGGGAGGTTGTGGTAGGAAGGTGAAAAGTTAAGCTGTCCATAGCGAGGGATGGAGGGCAGGGCAAAAAAGATGCTAAGGAACCTTTTGGGGAGTTCTTTTTGAACTGTATGGGACACAGGTAGACCTGAAAGCTGGCCAGGTAGCAAGGTTGGCTTTCATGGGGATCAAAAGTCTGGGGGCTGTGATGGAGAAATTAGGCTGACATTGTCTGTTGGTTTGAAATGCTGAGCTATCTGAGGGCTGCAATTTCTTATGTTCAAAAACAATATATTCTATAAATGAGCAAGATTATAGAATTAAAAAACAAAACAAACCTGTAGCCTCATGGTGCATGCCTGTGACCCGGGCTGCTTAGGAGCTGAGGCAGAAAGATCATAAGTGTTAATGCCAGCCTAGGAAACTCACTGGAAGGCTGTCTCAAAACAAAGAGTAAGCCAGGCAGTGGTGGTGCACGCCTTTGATCCCAGCACTTGGGAGGCAGAGGCAGGCAGATTTTTGAGTTCAAGGCCAGCCTGGTCTACAGAATGAGTTCCAGGACAGCCAGGGCTACACAGAGAAAACCTGTCTTGAAAAACAAAACCAAAACCAAAAAAAAAAAAAAAAAAAGAGAGAGAGAGTAAAACTAGGCCTCAGACACTGAGTGTAACGTACATGAAGCCCTGTGTTCAATTTCTGATATTCCAGAAAAAAAATATAAAAAAGAAAAAAAGGGAGGTGGTGGTACACACCTTTAATCTCAGCACTTGGGAGGCAGAAACAGGTAGATTTCTGAGTTCGAGGCCACCCTGGACTACCTATTGAGTTTCAGGACAGTCATGTCAAGGTTACACAGAGAATACCTGACTTGAAAAACCAAAACTTAACTTAACTTAAATTAAATTAAAAAAAGGAATATAACTGTTTCTTACTTATCTCCAAGCAGGAACCTGGGCCTCCAAAGCAGCAAGCTATTGTAAGAGTTTAGGCTACTTCCCCGATTCTCTGTAGCTACCAAAAGCCGATTATGTTATTCTGCTAGATTCTCATACGATCATTTTTTTCCTCTCCTTTTTTTTTTTTTTTGAAAGATGAGCGAGCTATCTGGCCCGCGAGGCAGGACTATCTAGTTCATAGTTTAAGCTGCCTTCTACTCATGCATGCAGGACACCCAACTTCCTTATGGCTCCTTCCCGAAGCAACATTAAATCATCCTTGTCAAGCCGTAAGAGGCAGCTGATAGCAGCGATGGCCTCGGGCAGTTTAAAGTCTGGAGCCATATGTCCCAGAGTAGCATTCCGGTTGCAACGCTCTTAAGACAAAGAGCAGCTTTAATAGCAGTATGAGCCAAGAGTAATGAGCCATATTCTACATCAACCTGGCAGAGTCAAGTCTGCATATAATAGGTGAGTACATTTATGTGCAGGTTTGAAGCCGTGGCCAGCGGCACGTGGTGCGAGTAACAACTCCTACTTGTTTGGTGGATACTTTAAGAGAGAGAGGAAGGAAAAAAAAAACCCTCTGCTAAAACAGAAAGGGGATGGACTGGTGAATCTGAATTAAGAGCGACATCCTTGAGGCCTGGCTTGGCAGCACAACCCTGTAATCCTGGCACTGTAGTCTAAGGCAACACAATGAGGAGTTTGAGGCCAGCTTCAGCTCCATGTGAGTTTGAGATCAGCTCAGGCTATTTGGGATCCTGTCTTAAAATAGCAACAAAAGTTTGAGGCTAGCCTGGGCTACATATTATGACCCTGTCTCAATTAAACAGAAAAACAAAACAAAACGACAACCAAAAAAACAAGACTACACCGTGACTGGACTCAAAAGATCCATGTTGAAGTCTATGCGGTGACCTCTAGACCCCAGACACATCAACTGTAAACTGGATACACCCGTATTTACCAAGTCGAGTTACTGGGTAGATTCAAAGATAATTTGCCAAAGGCTGTCATGTACGCCTCACAACATAATCATTGTTTTTATGATTTGTTTCCTCCACTGGATGACCTTGAAGGGAGAAATCACATGTCCTAGGGGGCATGGTGGTCATCCCTATGACTGTTGAATTAGGCTGGTAATAGGGCTCTGTTGGTAGAATGTTTTCTAGCACACATGTGGTTCTGAAATGGATCACCTGCCCTGAAGGTCTGGTGGCATAGGCCTGTAATTCCAGCACTTGGGAGATGGAGGCAATGGAATCAGAAGTTTAAGATCCTCCTTGCCTACAAAGAGGGTTCAAGGTAGTCTGGGATATAGAGGCCCTGTCTAAAAGCAAAAGAACAATCAGAGAGGGGGGGGGAAGGGAGAGGGAGAGGGAGAGGGAGGTGGAGCAGGGGCAGTGAGGACGAGGAAAACAGGCAGGGAAAGGGTGACTGACACTCGCTCTAACTCTCACTCTCAATC
>NW_021604604.1:15932523-15944349 GCF_004785775.1 Grammomys surdaster | reverse complement strand
AGGGAGAGGGAGAGGGGGAGGGGGAGGGGGAGGGGGAGGGGGAGGGGGAGAGGGAGAGGGAGAGGGAGAGGGAGAGGGAGAGAGAGAGAGAGAGAGAGAGAGAGAGAGAGAGAGAGAGAGAGAGAAAACAGTTGAATGGATGAATTGCTAGTCATGAATGACTACGCTCCCTGTGCCAGGTTCTGCAAACATTTTATCTCACTGAATCTTTGTAGCAACTTTATGGGGAAAATATTTTCATTACAGATAACCTGTAGAGAGGTTAAATTATTCGCTTGCATCCTGCAATGACCTCTTCAGGGCTGTTCCATACAAGAGACACAGGCAGAGAAATGCTTCATCAAAGAGTGGAGTCTCAGGAGTGTCTGCCTCAAGCTGTGGGGAAGGAGTATGGTCAGAAGTCTCCATCTCTGATGTCTGGTTGTCTCTTCCACTGAAACTGTAAAGAGATAAAGTCACCCAGCCTGCACCCCAGCATGTGTTAGATTTTAAGAATGTCGAAGCTATTACCCATAGGAACAACCACGAAGGTTCAGTCAGTACTGGGTGATTTTACTGGGCAAATGTGAGGGACAGCGGGCCTGGGTGGGTGGGAAGACCTGGAATGCGGGTCACAGAGTTTCCTGCTCCATGCCTGCTGCTCTCTTGATTAATGGGACAGTGGAAAATTACTCTTGGTTTATTATTATTTTTTCCCCCTGAACTAGAACTAGATTTAGGAACTGTGAGTGCCCCAGGGTGATGCTTTCCCATTTGTCAGTATGGAGTACTCCACCCTCACCTGGACAGGGCGTCTCTCATTGCAGCAAGTCAAGGAGGAGCCTGGGCCTGGCCTCAGCTCCCCAGGGGAAGAGCCAGTTATTCTACAGAAAGGGGCCCTGGGAACGTGGAGTTGTTATTTTCCAGGTCCCTGTGCTGGCTTTAGTCATCTTCTACAAGGAATGCAGAGTCTTACCTGACAGGAACTAGAGTGGAGCACCCTGGCTTCTATGAACCGGAAGTGAAGTATTCTATCCCAGAATAGGTTTTCTTCTATACCACTTTGGAGAGCAGTTGAAAGCTTCTCTTGAGCCCTGTGTAGTAGTGACAATGCTAGTTCCTATTTCTGAATGAGTTCCTTGCAGATTTTCTATAAAGAACACGGTTTGCTTTAGTAATCAGAGATCTGGGAGAAAATTCTAGGATAACCTTAGCCTTCCTTTCTAAAGCTTGTGGAATTTATCACAGAAGTTTTTGGGAACCAGTAAGAAACTGGATGTCCCTTACCTATGAACGTAGCCTACCCACTTTTTCCCTTGAAGCTAATCCTGGGACTTTAAAGCTGCCACCTTAAAAAACAAACAACAACGGATAAAAACTTACCAAACCAGACAGCTCCCCAACCAATGTGTTTATCAATGACAGAGTTTAATCTCTTGATGATTTATGATTTCTTTTTTACCTTTTATGAGATTATCTTGGATCCTGCCTCACGCGTTTTCCTCTTAGAACGTTGCCTTTTGTTTGACTATATGAGAATTGAATAGTTTTGTTTTGATTTCATCTGTTCTTTTTTCTTGTTAGAGATCAAGCCCACAGCATTTTGCATGCTAGGCAAGTGCCGATACCGTCTTCTCTTCCCTAGGACAGACTTATGTACCTTGGTAGCTGTTGAGTTTTCTCCTATTAAATCTCTGCAGACTTTGTGCTTGGGGCAATGTCCCTGTAATGAACACAGCTGAAGACAGGGGAGTGGAGGGAGGAAGCCCAGCATCTGATCATCTCTGGGATCTTTCCAACTCCAATGCTTTCTCTCCTAGCTGCTTCCTTAGGATCTTTAATAGACTTGAAGGTGAACTTGGAGTGAGGTGAGTTTTTAGGGCGGATACATGTTGCAGTTTGAGTACAACTGACTTATAAACAGCAGGAAGACTTATTGGCTCTGTGAAAAAGATGCTCTGCTAATCAATCTGCAGCTGCTCCCAAGCACGAGCAAATCTTATCACCACAAAAATTCAATACAAATTTAAAAGGGTAGGACTCTCTGCAGGAAGGAAAGTGTATCTTCACTTGTTTTTTATTTTTATCTTATCTTTTAACTTGACACGGAACTTATGATGTTGCCTAATCTGGCTTTGAACTTGTGATCCCCAGACTTAGCCTTTGTGTAGCAGCTGCTAAGCATTCGCCGCCTTGAAACAGCCTATGCTATTATAAACGCCAGAGCAATGCTTGTTTGCTTGTTTGTGACAGAGTCTCACTTTGTGGGCCAAGTTGACCTGGAACTCACTCTGTAGCTCAGATTGGCCTCAAACTTTGTCAGTCCTTCTGCCTTGTCAGCTTCTTGAGAGCTAGAATTCTGGAACTAGAGGTGTTGTTACTATAGGTATTGCTATTATGCCAGATTTCTTTTCTCTTTTCTTTTCTTTTCTTTTCTTTTCTTTTCTTTTCTTTTCTTTTCTTTTCTTTTCTTTTCCTTTCTCCTCCTTCTCCTTTCCCTTCCTCCTTTTTATTTTAAGTTGAGACAGGGTCTCATTGTATTGCCCTGGGTGACCTTGAACTTACTGTATAGACCGACCTTAAACTCCCGATATCTGCCTGCCTCTGCTCTCTAAGTCTTAAAGGCATGTACCACCACACTCCATGTTTCTTTCAAGACTTTTGGACTTTTTTTTTTTTTTTTTACTTCAGAGGTGATATTGCTGATTGTATTAATTCACTCAAATTGTAGTTATGAGGTTAAATTGATAAGCACTATGCTTGTAGCATTTTTCGTGTATAATGCAGTAACAAGGGGCTATCTGATTGTGGTGATGATCTGGGTGTCAGGAGCCTGGCATCTATGCTGGCTCCATATACTCCTAGGAGTGTCCTTGAGCTGGACACATGGCCTTTGAATATCCCTTGCTCTTCTGTGTGAGCAGAAGTATGGCCTGGAGACCCTCTCTTCTGACAGCCAATCTAGATCTAATTTATTCATTTGTGTGTAGAAGATGCTAAGAATCTCTTGGAAGTTGCACAAGGCTCTTTGGAATTTCACCTTATCTCATTCTTCATCCAGAGCTTTTAAGGAATGTCACAGGAAGTGAGGTAACAAGCAACAGATCTTCAAGATAACGGTGTTTGATGGTGACACCCTTCTGGGAAGGATATTCTTATCCTGGATTATGTTGAGATGAACTATCCCAGACATCCTCATTCTTCCTATAGGAGCTAGAAGGAAATAGAAGTATTCACTGCTTAGGTATTGGATTCTGGTTATTCCAGGACGAGCCGTTTCCTAGAGATGAGGAATCTTCTTTTCTGTGGCTTCCACTGTCTCTAAGAAGCAACACTTCAGCTTAGTGCCCCGGCTTTTCTCTTTGTAAAGTGGTTTGGCTGTCAGTTGTCAAGCTGCCTCTCAGAACACTTGTACATAGTAGCCGATTATTAACTGTGCTGGGTAGATGTACTAGAGGAAAGACTAAGGACACTCCGCTCTCAACATGGGGACACTAGAAGGAAGGCAGCTGAGGAATTAATGAAAATCATTGTTCTTAAGGATCATTCCAAATCGTCCAAGGCCAAATGTTTCTGGCAAAATGTCCCTTTCAGCAGAGTGCCCAGTAGGCAGATTTGCCTGCAGAAAGTTGCTGGGCCTTTTGGAACTTCAGCTAAGTTTGGCGTGACTGGGATTTGAGCTCTTCCCCACTGACCATAGAGCAAGAACAGAGTGTACCTGTTATCCATGTCTACGGTTCTTCTTCTCTCCCCCACTCTGCTTCAGCTCCACTCCTGTTGCGGCCCACCCCTCTCTTCTTCTGTCTCCTTCTCTTTCCTTCTTTCAGTAGTAGCTGACCGGCCAAGAAACAGGTCTTGTTGAACCGATTATTTTTATTATTATTATTATTTTACTCTTGTTGTTGTTGTGTGTGTCTCTGTGAGTACTTTGAGAGCAGAGGAGAATAAGTTTTGGGAGTTCATTTTCCCTTTAGGCTACTTAGGTCTCAGGGGTTGAATTGAGATCATCAGGTTTGGCAGTGACTGTTTTTGCATGCTACCTTTGACTTGCTGAGCCACTGCAGTGCTCCAACAGGCCTGCTTAATTTTTAATCCCAGCTTCAGAGCCTACAAGTCATCAATCTGGATTAAGCCGAACTCTCTTTCTGGATATAGAGGGGCACTCCTCTAATCTCAACACTTGGGAGTTGGGCTTTCATCTTTCTTTTTACCTGGACCTTTCACTCCCTCCTATTTGCACCCCTCCTCCACCCCCTTTTCCAGGATTCCCAGGCAAAGGCGAGAACATTGAATATCTGGGATTCTCTTTCAGACATTCTCTCCCTGAACAGCTCCTTTCTGCATGCACTCTCCATGAGTTTGATGTTTTCCTGATCTACGTAGTAGAAAGTTTGAGGCCAACCAGGGCTACATAGTGATGCCTGCCTTAAATAAATAAATGAATAAAAAAAATAAGAAAGATAAAATCAACTATATTAGTTCTTCAAAAATTATAGCTACCAGGGCAGGGAGGAGGGGATGGCTTAGGGAGTAAGATTGCTTTCTACGTAAACATGAGGACCTGAGTTCAGATCTCTAGGTCCTACATCAGAGAGCTTAGTGTGCTTATATGTGTGCCTGTGACCGCAGTGCTGTGGGGAGGCCTCCAAACGGGTGAACTCTGGGTTCTGTGAGAGCCCAGACTGTCTTCTTCTGATGTCTTCAAGCATGTGCACCTCCACTACAATTGTAATTACTTATTTAGAAAAGAACGCTCCTCCCTCCAAGTCCAAACTAAGCCTTAATGTCCTTTCCAGGGGACAGAAGGACTCAGCTGGGTCGTCTCCTGATAGCACTGCTCAGTGCTCCTAGCCTTGCTGCTTTCTTGGTTCTGGTGCTGTAGATTGGATTGAACGTAGGCCCTTGCCTGTGCTTGTCAAACACTCAATCATGGAGCCACACCCCAAGCTCCTCATCCCTGGTTTCTTACTTATTAATGCCGGCATTGAGCTGAAGGCCAGGCACAGTGCTATGCAAGGGCTCCACCATAGAACCCTAGCCCTAGGTTTTTTTTTTTTTTTTTTTTTTTTGTGAGTCCTTATATTCTGAGGTAGGGTCTTACTAACTTGCCTAGTCTACCTCTGAACTCACGAACTCACTATGCAGCCACAGGAGGCCTTGAACTTGTACCCTAGCCCCCCAGCCTTCCAAGCAGCCATGACACCTGGCTCTCACCTTTCTTTTTACCTGGACCTTTCAGTCCCTCCCATTTGCACCCCTTCTTTACCCCCTTTTCCAGGATTCCCAGGCAAAGGTGGGAACGTTGAATCTCTGCAATTCTCTTTCAGACTTTCTCTCCCTGAACAGCTCCCTTCTGGTAAGGAAACATACTCTATCCCAGGGCAGCAGACATTTCCAGAGGGTCTGGGTTTGGAGTGGTAGAGAACCCTGTTGTGGGTTTACCTCAGAGCATCTGACGTTCCTTGGATTAACTAATTAGATGGAGCTGGTCTCAAATTCACAGAGATCCACTGCCTCTGCCTCCCAAGTACCGGGAGCAAAGGCATACGCCACCATGCCTAGCTTTTATTTGTTATTTATTTTTCAGTTAGGTTTTTTTTTTTTTTTGGTAGGATTTTATGTAGCTCAGGCTGACACTCATTGTGTAGCTGAGGATAGCCTTGAATTCCTGATCTCAGCTGGTTTCACCTTCCAAGTGCTAAGATTACAGGTATTGTGACCATTCTTGGTTCTTTTTCTTTTCTTTTGATATTGTTAAATAAACAAAAAAAAATTAGACAAGGGTCTGTGTACCTCTACAGAAGCAATTTCATGGAAGGGCCCTCCTTTTTGTTGCTGTTTGTTTGCTTTTGATAGCTCATTCCTCGGCTACTGCCCATGGAAGATTCTGGATAGAAAGCTCTTCTATTTACTTATTTACTTGCTTACAAATGATGTGTGTGTGTATGCTATGATACACGTGTGGAAGTCAGAGGAAAACTTGACAGTGTGTCCTAGAGATTGGACTCAGCTCGTCAGATTTGGGGACAAGCATCTTTACCTGTTGAGCCGTCTTGCTGGTCCATATTTATTTATTCTTGAGAGAAGTTTTCATGTGTAGTCCATGCTGGCCTTGAATTCATGGCCATTTTCCTGTCTCTGCCTTCTGAGTGGTAGCATTAAGAGCCGCCATGCTCAGCTGCTGAAGTTCTCATTTCATTGAGGAGAAATCTGCTTGCCACACTAGTACAGAAGATCCTTGGAGAATTCTCCTTGTTTCATCTCAGGTGTGGGAAGAAAAAGATTTGCAGTTCCCTTCCTCCACCCTCCAAGTCTTATTCTGATCCAGGTTGGCTAAGACTCTGCGAATTTCTCAAGTTAGAGCATTAGGGTGGTATTTAAAATTAACAGCTCTGTGAGGGTTTCTGGGGTCAGGCTGCCAGCTCCAGGAGACCAACGGCTGTCCCTGGCTGTGCTGGTACTGTCTCAGTCCAACTGGGTGCTGGGCACTGGGTCTCAGTGGTCACTGTGGGAGTGGATGTCAACCTGCTCAGGCTCTCCGCTGCTGGAGTTGGGAAAGAATTCAGGATCTATCACAGGTAAGGGAACATTTTAATTTCCTAGAAAAATCCTTTGAGGCAGCCGGGCAGATTCTCCTCATGAAAATGGGTTTTTAGGCAGTCAATGAAAGAGGGTACAGTGTGGATTCTGGACTCTAGGTTTCTGTTCTAAGACTTGGCAGCAGAGGGCCCTCCCTAACCACCAGGCCTGGGGGGCAGAAGGGAGTGGTTGGGCACCTCCCTAACCACCCACTCCCACTTGGAGCAAAAAGGGTGAGGCCAGAGACACCTGCATTTGTGTCTTGCCTCAGGAGAAAAGCCAGAGACACCTGCTGAGACGGCTTCACCCCCCAGAAGCAGGAGGGAGGGGCTATCTCGAGCTGCTGCTTGCCTATCCCAGGAAGGGAGCTGGGAACCAGAAGCAGGAGGGAGGGGCTATCTCGAGCCCCTGCATGCCCGCCCCAGGAGGGGAGCTGGGAACCTAAAGATGTTTGCCAAGGTTTAAAGAAGTCAAGCACAGACCTCAGGGTGCTAGCTATTTCCCTGGGGAAACTTTTTCAAGATCTTTTTGTGGTTTGATTCAGAGTCTTGTGTAGCCCAGGCTGGCCTCAAATTTGCTAGGTAGCTGAGACTTTCTTGCTGTGATTACAGGTGTGTACAATAGTGCTCAGATGTTCAAGACTTGTTTTTCCCTTTTAGTGCTGGAGATGGAATGGGGACCTCATGCAAGCTAGATGTTAGCACCAGCCTTTATCCCCAGCCCTGGCCTGAAAGTTTCTTGGTCAATGCAGCTCTCCCTGCTTCCAACAGTGTAATGTCATCCTGCAAGCAATGACTCCAGTAGAAGAATCTTACTCCTCATTATGTTGGATTCTTGCCTGTTGGAATCTGTCCTGTGGTCTAGTCCCGTGGTTATTCTTTGTGGGAAGGGGAACAGTAAAAATCAGAGAATTCATCCATCTTGCTCTGTCTAAACTTCCTGACCTCCACAAAAGCAGCTAACCTACTTGCTGGGGAAAAATCAGGTCACTGGATTGATGAAAATCCCCATTTCTAACTATGGTGGTTAGGACTGCCCAGAAATGCAAGACTTCCACCTGGTATTTGATGCCCAATCTAGGTTGTTATTCCTGCCTTGGCTTATGAGACCTAGTTATCTGATCTAATTTTCATACTCAAGCTATCAATTGTGTGTGTGTGTGTGTGTGTGTGTGTGTGTACAAGCACACACATAATTTTGATTAATATAGCCTTTTTTTTTTCAGTCTAGAAGTTGGAAACTCAGAGTTAGCCATGAAACCCCTTACCTTAGTTGTAACAGTAGGTGAGCATCTGCATGATAGCCAAAGACAAGGCACCAGGGCAGAGGATGTAACTCAAGGAAGAGCATTTGTTCACAAGACCAGGAGTTCTATCTCTAGCACTGAAGAAATAGGGTATGGTGGTGGCACCTGTAAACCCAGCACTCAGGAGGTGAAGGCAGGAGGAATGGAAGTTCAAGGGGGTCTGTTCTTGAGTTTCCCACCCTGTGTTGTAAGTTTGGGGGTTTTCAGTGACTGGAGAAGGAAGATGCCAAGCTTAACTCCTGCAGCCCCTTCTTCTGCCATACCCCTTCCACATTCTTAAGACGGTTGGCCAACTATGCCAGCAATGGAAAAGGAGCTTCAGGGCAGGCCAACACATAGATATTTGTGACTGAACACTAAATAGGATATCCACACAATGCTGGATTAGCTAGTGAAAGCCACTTGCAGAATCTACATCCTGTTAGATAAAGAGGGAGACTCTACAGAAGCTTCTAGAAGCCAGAGTCTTTACATTCCATACATTGCACCTTGGTCATTAACACATGAGCCAACCCCTTCTCAGCCAGGCATGGTGGGACACACAGCTGTAATTTCAGCCCTGGGGAGGTGGAGGCAGGAGAATCATCAGGTATTCAAGGTCACCCTAGCTTCACAAGAGGTTCAAGGTCTGCCTGACCTTCATAAGATCCTTACCTTCCCCACCAGCCACCTAAAAAGGACTCTTGTTGCATAGGAGTTCAGGCTTGTGATCCTAGCTACTTGGAGGCTGAGGCAGGAGGATTGCAAGTTCAAGGCCTGTTTAGAATACCATATAGCAAGTTCAAGACTAGTTTAGCATGATTGTCTCAAAGTCAAAGTAATGATAAGTGTTAAGGATGTATAATGCACTCTTCTAGCAACTACAAGGCTCTGGGTTTGATTCCCAGCGTTTCTAAGAGCAATAACAGCAAAATGTGTTAGGCATGTAGCTCAATCAGTAGAGTTCTAAGCCTTGGGTTCGATCCCCAGCACCTGACAAATTCGATGATTCATGACTTGATACTTACAATCAAATAAGTGCTTATAACCCAGCACTTGGAAAGCTGGAAAGTGTTGGCAAGAGGGTCAGAGGTTTGAGATCATCTCACAAAATGAAGTAAGTTTGAGGCTAGCCTGGGTCTCAGTCTCAGAACAACAGCAGCTGCAATGACAAGACTTCTCTTTGGTGGACAAATATATATGTATATCCTTAACATACACACAGAGACAGGCTTTCTTGGATTCCTGTTTTAGAAACTGATGTGGTCCCAGGCTGCTTGTGACTGGGGCTTCCAGGATAGGAGGAAGTCCTATGAGCTGCAAGAGAGTCCCATAGGAGCCAGGCAGGGTACAAAGCTGGCCAGGAGGTAGGAGTCACCTCCGAAGACTCCTCCTTATCGGCCTCAGAATCTTAGAGATCAAAGAGAACTCACATTAAGAAGGAATCAGATGGCTCACCAGGATCAAATACAGCAGGCGGCTCCAGCCCAGGTACCTACAAGTTATCATCTAGCTGTTATCTGATGCTGGCAAGGGGCAACCTGGGCTGACTCCCCTGAGAATGACTAGGGGCATTCCCCATGCTGCTCTGGGAAGTTGTCACCATGCTGAATGGACAGCTGGGCTTTTCAGCAAGAAATAATCGTCACAATTAGCAAAGGCAGCCACCCCCTCCCCATTTTTATGTCCAAGTTTGGGTCTGCAACATCACAGAAGAAAGGGAGCTGTTGACAGTGCCCCCCAACTCTGACCTGGAGAAATAACGCCCTCAGATTCTCATGCTCAGATGTGGCTTGGAAGGAAGCGAAGCCGGGATGAAAGTTGCTCATCTTGAGTGACAGCTTTCAGATACTGCGGTTGTCTTGAGAGCTTTACTCTCCTTTTCTCTAGGGGGAAAGCACCCACTTGTAGAACAGCAAGCACTGGCCCTTCTTGCTGTTCCTGGCTTTAAATTGGAAGCTGAGCAATCTTCGTTCATATCTCTCCCAAGCTCTCTCCCATGTTCTGGGATAACTATGAAACAAACAACCATACCTTATTATTTTAAATTGTTATTTCCAGGGCTGGGAATTAAACCCAGGGTCTGACATATGCTAGCCAAACAATCACTGAGCTAGACCCCACAACCCTGTTTTTCCTTCTTATTTTGAGACAGGGTCCCCCTAAACTTCCTTCACATGCCTCAAACTGACTCTGTAGCCCAGGGTGTTCTTAAACTTGCCTACCCCAGCCTTGAGGTAGCTAGGATTTCAGGCCTGTGCCATTAGCTTTCTGTAGAGTTTTGTACTTTCTTGGGGGATGTTTTCCAAAGTCCCAGGTATTAGAGAGGCTTCAATGAGTGGCAGGTAGATCCTTTTGTCTGTAGTCGTAGGCATGTGGTATGGAAACTCCATGATAGGTGTTGATGGGGGATATGCTATCTTTTTATCGGATTTGTCATTAGATTTAAGTGACAAAGCACATACATCTCAAATCATTTGAGTAGTACCACCCCCTACCCCCGCCCATACACATCAAGTGCTGCCAGGAAAGTATTGGTCATTCTCTGCTCACTCTCTATAACAGGTACGCCTGACCATCCCCAGAAACTACTGGTCCCTGAGTTCAGAGTGAGGCTCTGGCTGTCTGTCTTGGCCCAGCATTGCACTTGGGAACTGGTGTGACATTTGTTAAGGTGCAGAGTTGCCGTGGTGAGAGGCAACTGTCTCACTTGCCAGTGAGGTGAGCTGGGGCCAGCTATTCGATCTGATCCAGTCCCTCTTTCTTCTGCTGGAAATGACGAAAAGCCGTTCTCCTGGGGGGTGTTGGCAAGGTGGGAGGCCATGATGTGGTGTAGGTGTTGGGATGGTGCCTGGCATTTGGAAAGTGCTCAGTAATGAGTAGCTGAACTCGTGCCCCACTCCTACCCACTGTACACTCTGGTCCAACCTCCATTGTCCGTTGTCAGATGGCTCGGAGCTCTCCTGGGAGGGATTCTGCTGGTTGGAGGCAGGCATTAGCTCATCCCAAGTGTGAGCTATCAGAGTGGGCTGTGGGCAGAGAGGGCTAGGTGACGATGGTCCCTGTCTCTCTTTTTATTTTCAGATTTTTATTTTTCTCTTGCATTCCATGTAACTTGAAACATCAGTTTTGTTTTGTTTTCATGGGCAAATGAGGTTAACATAAAGACATTGGCTGTGTTGGGTGGTTCATGCCTATTATTTGCATACCCAGGACATTGAGGAAGGAGGATGAGTTCAAGACCAGCTTGGACCATGTAGTGAGTTCTGAAGTGAGACCCTGCTTTGTGTGTTTGTGTGTGTGTATGTGTGTGTGTGTGTGTATGTGTGTGTAGCAGGGGAGACAGAGTCAGAAAGAGAGAGACAGAGAGAAAGACAGAGACAGGGAGACGGGAGGCAGGTGAGTCAGTGAGAAGAAAGGACAAATGACAGGAACTATGATAATTTCTAGAGGATAAACACTAGAAGACGGGGTGGGGGTAGGGGAATGGAGGGTGAGGTGTGTGTGTGTGTGTACAGGTGGTGTAGTGGATATGCAGGATATGTAGGCTGAGGTTCATGCCTGTAATTCCAGGATTCAGGAGGCTGGGCTAAGAGGACTGCTGTGAGTTTGAGGCCAGCCTGGTCTGTATAGTGACCTCTAGGCCAGCCTCTACATAGTGAGCTCCAGCTCAGCCTAGGCAGCAAAGTGAGATTTTTGTCTCCCACTTTAAAAATAGAGTCCCCTACTCAGACACAAAACCCAATGTGCAAATAAATATATAATCAAAATGATTAGTTATTGTTTCCTTTATAAAAGAAAACATTTAAATTTGGGTTGTCAAGATGAAGTGAGGGCAGACGCTGCTAAACCCAAAGACCTGAGTTCAATCCCTGAGACCTGCATGGTGGATTCCCTCAGGTTGTCTTCTGACCCCCCAAACATGTGCTGCAGCATACACACACACACACACACACACACACACACACACACACACACACACA
>NW_021604604.1:15928161-15932513 GCF_004785775.1 Grammomys surdaster | reverse complement strand
ACACACACACACACACACACACACACACACACACACACACACACACACAGAGAGGCACACACACACAACACATACCCTCTCCTAGAAACACACACACACACACACACGATGCACAAATAAATGTTGAAAAACATAATTAAAATCTAAATTTTAGCTAGGTGTGGTTAAAGGCCATTCTGGACTACAATAGTGAAAACATGTATCAAAAAATCAGAACCAACCAAGTGACCAGCACCAGCCAAGCCTCACAAAGCTAAGTTGTAGTCTTTGTCTAATTCTTTAAGTACACAGATAGAAATACAGAAACTGCTAGAACTGAGGAGAACCAGCTGTTCCCCACCTAGGGCATTCTCTCCCCTCGAATCCTGTTTTTGAGGGCATCACTCAAACCTCTAAAGCTGTTTCTCAGACAGGTACACTTATATCCCCATCGTGTTTATGATCCTGTTCCTTGGTTCACTTGACTATGTTGTGAACTTTTTGCTATGATTACAGTGTCCAGTCTGAGCAAAAAGAGCATGCTAGGCTTGTTGATACAGTAGCGATCCCAGTGTTGTTGGTGGAAACAAGAGCATCACAAGTTCAAAGTCAGCCTGACTACATAGCTAGTTCTAGGCCTGCCTGGGCTGCATAGCAAAACTCTGTCTCAAAAAAATAAAATCACTAAGTAAGGTGGAACAGGCTTGTAATCCAAGCACTGAGTGGATGAGGCAGGAGGATCAGGAATTCAAGTTATTTTGAGCGTCAAGAAAATATTGGTATAAGTCTGTGATCTCAGTACCTGTGGTGCAGAGGCAGGAGGATGACCCAGAAGTTCATGGTTCAAAGCCAACCTGGAATATTTCATCTCTCTGTCTCTCTTTCTCCTACACACACACACACACACACACACACACACACACACGTACACACGCATACACCCACCTCCTCAGCAAGCTTTCCCTTCCCCTTTCTGTTATGTTTCTTTGTTGTCTCCAAAGCTGAACTCAACTTGAGACAGGAGAGTTACAAAAGCATTGAATAAGGGAATTCATGTCATCTTTCAAAAACAGTTCTGAGGAGAGACCTCCTGTCATATTTGGGAAACATTCCTGCAACATTGACCGCCCGCAGCAGAGCCCACCTACAGCAGGGTGTGTGGGAAGGTCTAGTGGCTTAAACATAGGGTCAGGCACCTGTCACTTTAGACTCTGGCATGTAGCAGCTAACTCAACACTTGTCTCAGTTTCCCTACCTGTTAAGTAAGAATTATAACTGTAGTCACCAGGGCAGGACTGTGCCTTAATTAGTTAATGACTGTAAAAGTCTTTGAAGAGGTTCATAGGAACAGCAGTTTGAGGATTAATATTGTAATTACACGAACCAAGCATCAGGCTGCCAGTCCTACGGAGACTAAGTATGGGTTTGGAGTCACCTCTTCACATCTGCAGGGACTGCATCTTAAACACTGGGGCCCTTGGGAGCACTGACATATGGTAGCTCCTGGTTAGACAGAGATCAGCAGCCCACAGCTCTTTCATCCTCTAGAACAACAAGAAGTGGTGCTGAGTCCTGGCAAGTGCCGAGGATGGGGTGGGAACAGAGCAGGCAGATGGCTGGGAATGGACAGGAGGATAAAGCTTGCATGATGGAGGAGTACAGTCATTATCCAACAGATGCTTATGCAATGCTGAAGATGCTAGAGGAACAAGACACAGTTTCTGCCCTCAAGGATTCTATACTCTATCCCGATGCCATAGGCACAAACACCAACTGTAGAAAATAAATAAATACTTAAAAAAAAAAAAAAGCGCCGGGCGGTGGTGGCACACGCCTTTAATCCCAGCACTTGGGAGGCAGAGACAGGCGGATTTCTGAGTTCGAGGCCAGCCTGGTCTACAAAGTGAGTTCCAGGACAGCCAGGACTATAACGAGAAACCCTGTCTCGAAAAACCAAAAAAAAAAACAAACAAACAAAAAAAGGCAAGGGCAGGTGACATTTGAAAGTAGAAAATTCCTCAGGTCTAAGACTATCTTCACCATGGATGGTGTTGACTTTCAACTTGGGAACAATTACTTTGGCTTCAGTAGCCAGAGGGGTTTTTTTTCCATTTCTTTTTTTAAAGTTTGTTTCTTATTTTAAAAGTAACAGATTTATTTTTGATAATTAAACCATGTACGAGGTCAGGTGTGGTAGTTCATACCAATAATTTTAGCATTTGGGAGGTGGAGGCAATTCTGAAGATCAGGAAGTCAAGATCAGCCTGGGCTACACAAGACTGTCTGCAAAAAACCAAAGAATAAGAAAATAGGAAGGCAGGTCATGGTAGCATGTGGCATCCTTCCTTCTACTTTGAAGGCTGATGCAGGACAATGACTTGAGTCAGAAGCTAGAGACCAGGTTGGGTAATTCATCAGGATTCCAGTAACAGAAAAGGCAACCACCACCAGGCATGGTGATGCAGACCTGAAATTCCAGCCCTTGGGAGGTAGAGGCAGGAAGTCCAAAATGTCCAAGGTCATCCTTAGTTAGCAGCCAGTCTGGGCTGTGAGTACCCATCTGAAGCAAACAAAAACACACAAACTAGACCAACAATGCAAAGACAAGCAGACGAAAAGCAAAGGAAAATTAAAAAACCCACCTACAGTTCTACTTCCCTGAGTTTTGTCAACATTTTTAGTTTTCTTTTCCTCATGAGATCATATATTTGAGCATAAACAGATTTCTTGGCCACAGCAGGAGAGGCTGTTTGTTCCAGCCTCCCGGAAGCAGGAAGTGCTTCCCCTGGGGACATGCCTGTCCCTTGGCCTATGCAAAGACAAGGGTGGCTGGGAGAGGAGAGGCAGGCCTCTGGAGGCTTCAGCTGCCCTGCCTGGGGCTCCTTGGTCTGCTACAGGGTGGTGTTGCCCTCATCTTTCTCTACCCTTTGGCTACTAATTCTCTCCTTATTAGAGAATAGTCTGAACAGTGAGGTTCAGTTTGTGCTGTGGGTTCACACAGAGAATTCCCTGGCGCTTCCTTCTCCCAGTATACACGTCAGAGAAGCCCTAGAATGTACCTTAGTTCTACCCAGAGCTGTCTCTGGAAGTTGCTGTGTGTTTCCAGCACCAGTCAGAGAAACAGGCTCTGATTCGATTTTTATTAGAACTCTTTTCTCTCTTTTATTTTTCTTCCTTTCTCCTTGTCTTTTCAGGATGTCATGTGCCCCTTACCTGTACTCTTTATCTTCAACTGTTGGCTATTGTAGAAGAACCTCTGGAAATTCTAATCCTGTCATTCCAAGGACCTCTATGTGTCAGAAGTTATGGTAGATAGATGTTTCCAGAATACAACAACAATAACAAACCATTTATTTGAGATAGGCTTTCATGTAGCATAGTCTAGCATTAAACTCAACCTGTAGTTGAGGTTGACTTTGAACTTCTGATCCTCTTTGCTCTACCTTCCAAGTGTTGGAATTACCAACACATACCAACAGTTGTTCAGGATAACTATTAAGGATGACCTTTAGTATGTCAGACCTGTTATTAGTTAAGAGTGAGTTCTTATAAAGAAATGTATTGACAGAAGTCACAGACACACAAACCTACCTTATTTCTATCATTTGTATTGTTGGGTATCCAACTCGGGGGTGTGTACTCTACCACTGGGCTACTGCCCTAGCTACACTATCATATTATTTCAACTGATATTTATTTCTACCAAATATCCTGTTGCACTTCTGCTTTCAGACAGAAAAACATTGAGCACAGGAGGCCTGTCACGGGAGACTCCTCCTCCTCCTCCTCTTTTTCCACTTCTACTCATTCATATTAATTTTATTTTATGCATATTAGTATTTTGCCTGCAAGTATGTATATGCACAGCCTGTATGCCTGGTGCTGACAGGATTCAGAGGAAGATGTCCAGTCCCCTGGAGTAATGGATGTTGTGAGCTATCCTGTGGGTGCTGAGAACCAAACCCTGATTCTCTACAGGATGCCCTGCACAAGTGCATACTCTGTTCTGCCTAGTTACCTTTTTTTATTTTTGAAGCTTTAGTGTCCCCACACAAAGTTCAGAGTATTAATTTTCTTAAATTCTTACAAAGGAGAATTTTTTACCATATTTCTCTCTCTCTCTCTCTCTCTCTCTCTCTCTCTCTCTCTCTCTCTCTGTTGTCTTTTGCTGGGGATGCTAAGGCCTCACATGCTAGAGGATACTTTACCATACACTGAATCTTAGGAATCCTTTGGTTTAGCCTCACCATTGTTTAGATGAGAAAAGGCCTCTTAGAAATGAATGATGCGCCGGGCGGTGGTGGCGCACGCCTTTAATCCCAGCACTTGGGAGGCAGAGACAGGCGGATTTCTGAGTTCGAGGCCAGCCTGGT
>NW_021604604.1:15927008-15928061 GCF_004785775.1 Grammomys surdaster | reverse complement strand
GAATGATGCGCCGGGTGGTGGTGGTGCACGCCTTTAATCCCAGCACTTGGGAGGCAGAGGCAGGAGGATTTCTGAGTTCGAGAGTTCGAGGCTAGCCTGGTCTACAGAGTGAGTTCCAGGACAGCCAGGGCTACACAGAGAAACCTTGTCTCGAAATAACAAAAAACAAAAAACAAAACAAAAACAAAAAAGAAATGAATGATGCAAAATGCTCATCCTACTTAAGACTGAAATCCAAGATTTAAGATTCTCAGCCTAGTGTTCATAAAGGTAGAGTACTCTACATTATGGATTCCCTACCAGGAATCTGCCTGACTCCCACCACACAGCCTAGGGTCACTGAGAATGTGTCTGTGACAGTTGAGTCTCATTCCTAATTATCTTTAGTCATTGTTCTGTGCTCCAAGGAGTCCCTTTAAAGTGAGGTGGTGTAACAAATAATGACCTCTTTCCACTTAATGATATGATCCTTTGACCCATTATTTTAAATAATAGACAGCCACACAGAGATAAGACGTCACCCACGTAGTACAGGCAACACTTGCTTTCCTGACTTTTCTTTCTTCTGAGACCTGAAAACTGTGGAGTCGGTGAGGTCTTCGAGGATGAGTCTTCCTTGGGGATGCTGATTTGGAATTCTGGACTCCATGGATGACAATCACCATGGAGCCTCCTTCGGGCTTCTTCCTTCTCTTTCCCTTTGGGTCCTGTTTGATCTAGCAGAGACTATGTTGTTTATGACAGTAGACGCGATTAGTGAAAATACCTTTTCTAGAACCATCCTCTGATTTGAGAGATGAGAGGCGGCAGTTTAGGCATCAGCTGAGAGAGTCCTGACGGTCATGGGACAGGTGGCAATTTGGATTTTCTGAGTCTACTTCCTTTTACGTAGAAACAATTAACATCCTCACTCCTTCCGCACCAGGAAGGCAAATAAATGGTTTTGTAGGGTCTACATAGCCTCCAGCTGGCTTGCTTCATCCAGCACTGAGAGTTCTCTTTTTGCTTCTTTCTTTCTTTCTTTCTTTCTTTCTTTCTTTCTTTCTTTCTTTC
>NW_021604604.1:15908231-15926998 GCF_004785775.1 Grammomys surdaster | reverse complement strand
TTCTTTCTTTCTTTCTTTCTTTCTTTCTTTCTTTCTTTCTTTCTTTCATTTTATTTGATTTTATAAGGCACATACTTTGCCCCACCCCAACCAGCTGTTATCAGGGCATTGATAACTGCCAAGTCACTTCATGGTTAATTCCCTTCATTCCTGAAGTTCTTCCCAGTCCTTCCCTTCCCTCTGGCCAGGGGAATGAGTCAGTCCAGGCTCAGACTGGAGAGAACCTTTCCTCCACTCTTCCTTCTTCACCCAGTCCCTAGGAGTTGTAATTCCTTTCCAGGAGAGCTCTGAGGTAATTTGGATTCATCATCCTTTACAATATAAAATGGTTCCCAGCAGTATTTTCTAGGGGTTGGTAGAGGTCACCCCCAGATAGCCCAGGAACTAAAAGAGCTGTAATGTGTGGGGTGTCTAGTCTGTGTAAGGCACTCCTCATGACATTGTGTATATTATTGGTGTGATGCTTCTTGTCATCTACAAGAGGAAGCACAGGCTTGAAGAAAATGAAGTAATTTGTCCAAAGTCACATAACACAGCAAATGACAAAGCTTTAAATCTAGTAGATCTTGACACTTTCATACAAATCTTCATGTTGTGGTGACTCCTTACCATAAAACTACTCTTTTGTTGCTACTTTAAAAATATTAATTTTTCTACTGTTATGAGTCAGAATGTGAATATCTGTGTTTTATGATGGTCTTAGGTGACTCCTATGAAGGGTCATTTGATTCCAAGGGGTCTTGACCCACAGGTTGAGAACCCCTGGTCTACAGCTTTTCTGCTTTTCAGCTGAGGCCTCTCTCATGCCTAATAGCCGTGACTACACACAGAGTTGACCAGTCTCCCTGCCACCCTAAATGTGTGGGATGGCCCTCCTTTTGGGGAACAGCTACTCTGACTCTGCCTTCCCTTTGGAGTGTTGACAACACAGCACCAGGTCCATTTGTTCAGACTCCAGAGTACAGCATCTAAGATTCAAACAAGGTCCACCACCAAAGCTCAACAGAGCCTCTGTCTACTTTCATGTAGAGACTTTACTACAGCAGACCCCAGGTCAACCTTCCCTTCCTTAGTATTTACCAGTCCTAACTTATTAACACGTTTCCACTTATTTGGAGGTGCTTAGAGACAAAAAAAGAACTATTTCTCTTCTGAAGATGTGTGGCAAATTCTGCCTTCATCCTCTCGTCTAGTAATTCACTCTGCACATGAGAAAATGGGAGAGCAGAGGAAGCCGGCTTTTTTGAGTCTTGAGTCGGGGGACCTGGGTTGTCTGTTCAGCTTCTTGGAGTTTACACTTCCTCATTTGTTGCTTTGGTAGCCGTATAACTTAAGAGATTGTTTAAATAAAAAGAGAAACCTGTTTTTAGTTGGTATTAGATGTCAAAACCAATTAAGTCAGACACATTGCCACATCTTGCAATACTTGGTAAGCTGAGGTAGGACGATCAAGAGCTCATGGCAGCTGGGGTAAAACCAGAAAACAATCTAAGGAAAACTCCGGGTCAAAAATCCAGCAAACAAGCTGTGACTGAAACTAGGATTCTAGAAGCCACCCTGTACACAGATCTTCTTCCAGTAAGAGCTGAAGCTGACCAGAAAAGGAAACCTGGAGAGCAGAGAGATCTTGGAGGGTGGGGGGCCTGGATGGGTAGGTGGCCAATGCTGAACCTAAGCTCTTCCTGCTTTTGGAAAAACAAATCAAGTCTCCATCTCTGAAGGTTTAAATGGTGACTTGCACACAAACCAGACACACTTTCCATTTATAAAAAGGAGAACTAGGGACAAGATAAGCCCATACGCCTCCCAGGGCAATATGAGTGAAGCCTTAGCTGGCCAGAAGTTTTAGCTGACCAGGAGCCACTCCTCCAAGACAGTCTGATAACAAGGCATTTTTTCCCCTGCCTCCAGTATCTTTGGTCAGAGATGACTGTTGCATGGTTGTTCACATAATTTTTATTGGTTTAAAAATCTGATTTCAGGACTGGTCTCCATGCTGCTTGGATTCCTCAGACAGCCTCCTGTGATCTCTCTCGTGTGTTGCCTGTGCATGCTTAGCTGAAATATGTTATGCGAACTGTTGGCATAGACAGCGTTCCACTCATCTCTGGTACTCTAAGTTTCAGCTCAAAACTTAGAGCCACCTACAGAAGGAATGCCTAGGGACAATCCCTTTTTTTTTTTTTTGATGGGAAAAGTGAGATCCAACCCAGGGCCTCACGCATGGTAGGTAAGTGCTTTCCCATCCATCTATACCTTCGGCTTTTTTTTTTTTTTTTTCTTACCAGGGTCGAGACATATCAGTCAGTAGGTTGCTCAGGTTGAACTTGACTTCACTCTGTATGCCAGGCTGACTTTGAACTTGTGATCCTCCTGCATCAGCTACTTGAATTGCTGGGATTACAGGCCCAAGACATCAGCCTTTAGATCAAGAAAATGTTTTATTAGAAAATAAATCCAAGCCAAATATTCAATACAAAATTCTCATGATTGGTACTCAACTCAGATAATTTTTTTAAAACTATGTCATGTTAGACAAATCATGGATGGAGTTTCAAAGTGGATTTCTACAATTGAAGGTCTGTCTCCTTTCTCTAGATTAGAGTTAGGGAGGTTGAAATTGAAGACAGGGAGTTTTTGGCCCTTTGTCTAACCTTGTAGAGGAACCCACCATGAGCCCAAATTCCACTAAATGTGTATGTGTGTGCATCCACGTGCATCCACGTGAGGAGGCCAGAGGCTGACATTATATGCCCGCCTCAGTTGCTTTCTACCTTACTTTTTAAAGGTTTAGTTTCAGTGATTCAGTTAGACTGGCTGCCCAGAGAGCTCTAGGAAACCTCCTGGCTCTGACATTCCAGTTCTGAGATGACAAGATGACAGGTGCACAGCTCCACACCGGGGCTTTTTTTTTTTTTTTGGTGGATAACAGGGTTCTGAACACAGGCCTTGATGCTTACATGAAGCGCTTTACCAAGTATGCCATGTGTTTGCTATTGAAATTATGGAGACCTGGCAGATGAGTAGGGGAGTCTCTCTGAGTTACTAATCTGAGTATAAGCTCTTTTAGACAGGGTCCAGTTAGAAGGACAGCCCCGTGGCTTGACTGGTGAAATGCCATTGAAACAATGAATGTAAATGATGTATACGTTCCAATCTTTATAGAAATTCCTTTGCTATCCTGATGATTGGCACTTTCAGAGACATCTGTGAAGAGACAATATTTAATTTCTGATGACTAATGCCTTCATCTGCTGACTTAGTGACTTAGCAACTCAGCCTTAGTTTAGGATGCCCTTGGGAGTGTGTTTGTAATAGCCTTCTGAATTTAGGAATAGGAATTATGATGGAGAAATGGAAAAATGAGACACGGGAAGGAAAAATTGTTAGGTTGCTTGGTATGAGAGAAACCAAGCACGGAAGGAAAGTTTCTATCTGTACAGATTTGGGAAGCACCCCTGGCCTAGACAGCCAATGTGCCTTTGCGCTGAAGCCTTTCCCTAAATCCACATGTACAGATATTTGGACGAATGAGGAAACAAGGGGCTGTAGATGTGAGCTTGTATAACCTTGTGAAATCTGGGCCTGGCTCGTGGTTCCACCACTGGGGGTTGAGGACAAATGGGCTCTAGGGGCTCAATGACTAGCTGGCCTAGCTCAAATGGTGAGCGTCACCTTCCGAAAGAGACCTTAGTTCAGTTGAATTAAGTGGATAGTGATAGTGGGAAACATCTGAACTTTTTCTACTGTCTCAGCCTGGGGGTGCATAGAACATACACTAAACACACACACACACTCAAAAATCAAATAACAACAACAATTTTTTTCAGTGTTATCCTCAGTTAGATAAGGAGTTCAGACTTGAGAGACTCTGTGTCAAAAGGGATGTGTGGGGGTGGGGGGTGGGGGGTGGGCGGAGGGTGAGGAAGCAATCTCAATACTCAATGACGTGTCATTAAGCTATAGATTAAAAATAGTGCCAATCGTGGAACAGGGATACACTGACTTGACCCTTCTTTGAGCCTTTTGGTTATGGAAGTGTCTTACTGGAACATAAACCCAAATCCAAACCACAACGAAAAATTTGAATGTTTGATAACAAATGTATCTCTAGTCTACAAGAATAGTTATTTCAAGACTGTTTAAAAATAATGGAGGGGCGGAGGAGCTATCGGTAGGTAATGTGCTGGTTCTGTAAGCATGAGGATCCAAATTCAATCCCTAGGACCACATGAAGTATCTACAAGTGACGGCTTGGAACTGTACTGAAGAGAGAGAGAGACAGGAGAGTCCCTGGGTCTTGCTAGCCCCAGGTCCCGATGAAAGCCCCTGCTTCAAAAAAACAATATGAAGAGCCACGAAGGAGGAAGGTCAGTATCAACCTCTGGCTTGTACACACACAAGCACACCCAGGTGCATGAGTGCCACCACATACATGAACACATACACCCACATGTGCTTACATAGACACAGAAATGAAAATGGATAGAAAAATAAGTCACTTAGCCCATTAAAGGTTCACTTGCATTTATTATTTATTTACCTACATACTTAATTTAGTAACCAAATAAATGGGATGAAATGGCTGTTTTGACTATAAATAGACCCACTCTGGGCCATCTCACCTCTAGTGTGGGTAAATACTACTGAGCAGAAAATCAACATGTTTGAAATTATTGTAGGAAAAGTAAGGGTCTAAAAGACCACACGAGAGATGCTTCAGTTCTCCATCCTTCTCAAAGCCTGTGGCTGAGAGTTCATTATGTGGAGAAAACTCCTTTAGTGAAACATTCAGAATAACAAACATCAATTAGCCTGTGTGTTCAGAGTCTGTCTTTCATCTTTAGAGATGAGAGCGCTCCACAAACACTCATCAACCCTCCCGAATGCTGCCGGAGGGATTACCTTCGTCCTTGCAGTGGGAGGGACACGGAGGTTTCAGGAAACTGATCTTTCACCCTCCTCTTTCACCTTTGTGTGGGATGATGTCATCATCTCAGATGGACACTTCCCCAGCCTGAGGACAGGAGACAGATCTGGACATTTCAAAACAAACAAACAAACAACAAACAAACAAACAAACAAACGAGTACAGATTAAGCCAGAAGAATTCCTTAGTATAATAATGATGATGATGATAAAACACATGAGCGAGTCTATGGTGGTCCTTGCTTTTAATACGAGCACTTGGGGAGGTAGAGGCAGAAGGATATGGAGTTCAGGTTCATTCTCAACTATTTAAGACCTGTCTCAAATACATGTTGAATTTAGGGTAGTCTAGGCTATACAAGACCTTATCTGAAAAACAAAAAACCAGGAGACTGGAGCTATAGCTCAGCTTCCAGGATGTCCTGGGTTTGGTTCTGTATGAACCTGGATAGTTTTGTTGGTGCATGCCTATAATCCCAGCACGGGGAGGTAGAGGCAAGAGAATGAGAACTTCAGGGTCAGCTATCATCCTCAACTACATAGTGAACTCAAGGCCCTGTCTTGGAAAAAAAATTAAAAATAAAAACATAACACACACACAGAAAAAATATGAGAAAACAAATAAAAATAAAAACAATGATGTAGGGCAGAACATCTGCAGTTCCAGTATTCAAGAGGGTCATAAATTCCTGCTCTGCCTGGATTTGTGAGATGCTGTTTCAAAAAAACCCACAGATCACTTTTTGAATTTTTCACTTATGCATGTTTTCTGAGGTGGATATGATTTATAGTGAATACATGTATTTCACAGGCTCCCCCCCCAAATATTTTCACACCAGATGTGTACACACCGAAGATAAAATATTGGCTCAAGAGTTCTTTCTGAACTGTCAGTGAATGTGGAATAGTTTTTGCAAACATTTGTGTGTTCAGAATGAGGGCAATTTCTCAGGGAGAGGGCTTGCCTTATAGAACTGTTTCCTCATGCTTTGATTTAGGAACCGTGTTTGTGTGTGTGTGTATGTTTGTGTGTGTATATTATATGTGTTTACGTGTGTGTATGTGTTCACATATTTGGGTGTGTGTGGAGGCCAGAGATCAACCTTATTCATCTCGTTTTCTGTGACAGCATCTCTCATTGGCCACACTTGGCTTTTTTTTTTTTTTTTTTTGGTTTTTCAAGACAGGGTTTCTCGTTATAGTCCTGGCTGTCCTGGAACTCACTCTGTAGACCAGGCTGGCCTCAAACTCAGAAATCCGCCTGCTTCTGCCTCCCAAGTGCTGGGATTAAAGGTGTGCGCCACCACCTCCCAGCCACACTTGGCTTTTTAACACAAGTTCTGGGGATTTGAACCCAGGCTGTTAAGCTTGTACCACAGGCGATTTACTGACTTAGTGATCTTCCCTGTCCTTGTTGCTTATTTGAGATAGAGTCTTCTGGGTGACTGTAGCAATTCTGCCTCAGATTCTCGAATGCTGAGATTATAGGTGTGTGTCAGTCAGTCCAGTTGCTTTAGAAGTGTCTGCTAAGGCTCTTGCCTACAGAGGCTGGTGGGCTTGTTCACAGCTTGCTTTTGTCTTACTCAGTTAAAACTGCCTTAAGTCTCACCTTTTGGGGTTGGGGGGTGGCGTGGAGAAAAGCAAAAAGCCAAACTGCCTGACAGGAGTGGTTTTGGATTAGCTACTAAGGCAGAATTTCTCTGTGGCTTTTTGAGGCTCAGAAAGACAGGATCACCAGGAGGTCAGCTACAGCCTCCGGCAAAAAGAAGGAACCGTATTTCCTTATTTTGGTGAACGGCAAGCTGAGCCACCCTGCTTCCCAAACCCAGTGGCTGGCAGGTGTCCACAATCCCTCCTGGGTCACCTCTAATTGGTCATAAGATGCCGCTGACATTACCTGGAGAACTCTCCTTGTGGCAGGAGTTCAGGCCTTCATCATTTTTTTCAACCAGTACTTTTTTTTTTTTTTTTTTAATTTTGCAACAATGCCCTAACAAGTTGCTCTGTCTCTCATCTCTGTCCACTTTAGTAATTTTGAAACTTCTGCCAGAGTGAGCTTTTAGCAGTGCTCATGCGTCTGTGTCTCTCCCTTGCCTGGGAACGTATGCTATCCGACCCTGTCTTTACCATAGTGTCTAACCTCAGAACCCAAAAAGGGCAGCGTCTGTCTGTCTTCAGTCCCCCCTCTCCTGACTAGGCTGGGGGTTGGGGGGGTCCACATTTTAGCTCGTGCCCCTCCTCCCCCCAGGAATCACTCTTTTGTCTTATGCTGTTGCTGACTCTTCTGCCTGATTTTACTGTTACCTCTTGCAGAAAGCCTTTCCCCAAACTAGACGCTATCATGGCTTTGGATGACGGATCTTTATTTCAGGCTGCCAATGAACTTGATGGGTAGTCCAAAGATGCTGAGTCTCTGATCCTCCTGCCTCTCAAGTGTTCTGACTACAAGTGTGTGCTGCCAGGCCTGGTTCCTGGGATGCTGGGCACAGAACTCTGGACCTTGTGCATGGTAGACAAATTGCTCAGTGAACTAAGCTATATCCTTGGCCTTCGATACCCTACATATTTGTTCCAGAAACACACTGTGTTTATATGTGTCAGTGCGGGCACCATTGCACTTTTCACAGTCCGCTTCTTTGCCTTCCCTAATACAGTGCCAGACCGAAAGCTTTTGAGGATAGTGTATGTCTCGCACCCCCAAACCTCAGCAGAAAGCAAATTGTATAATGGTGTTGCACAAGGGTTTGCAAAATTAGTGAACTAAAAATTTAGAAATGGGGCTGGGCCTGATGGTGCACACCTTTAATTCCAGCATTAGAGAAGCAGAGGTAGGTAGATTTTTGTGAGTTCAAGACCACCCTTGTCTAAATAGTAAGTGACAGGCCAGTCAGGGAGTGAGATCCTGTCTCAATGATAAACAACAAGAACAAGCAAGCAAACAAAAACTTTTAAAAAATATTAGAGCTGGTTTGCGAGATGATTAAATGGGGTAGCCTGTGCTACCAAGTCTAACAACCTAAGTGTGATCCTTGGAGCTCACATGATGGAAAGAGAGAAATGACTATTACAGATTGTCCTCTGATACACACACACACACACACACACCATAAACATATACACACACATATGGATACACCTACACATATACACACATATACAGATACACACACATACACACATATACACATACCTACACAAACCTACATACATATACATACATGCACATACATACACACATGCACACACATACATACTCACATACATAATAAAAACTTTTTTTTAAAAAAATCAACTGCATTTCATGGTTTATAGGAAATGTCTTAGGAGTAGTTTCAGTGAAGCTGGGACTGTTATGGATGTAATTCCATATACTTGAGAGGATTGAAAGTTTAAAGCCTGCTTTGGTGGGCTACCACAAGGCTTGAGGCCAGCCTTGGTGACTTAGTAAAAAGATGTCTTAAATAAACAAGAGTAACAAAGGGGTTCAGGGTACAGCTCGTTGGTAGAGCACTTGCCTAGGTTGTGGAAAGTCCTACTTCAATTATCCTAAAAAAATTATTCTAGAATTTTATTCTAAAAAATCCACATTATTATTATTATTATTATTATTATTATTATTAATTAGTCATGGTCTATCTGATTGCCAGTCTAGAGGTTGTGCCACTGTTGTAGTAGATTAAGGGGACATGCAGATACTTAGCAGGAACTATGGTAGTGGACAAAGCTGGTCTACTGTCAGATAAGGACTTCAGCCATTGTAACATGGCCTTAAAAATAAGACCATCAAGGAATGTCATACTGGAGTGAAAAAGCCAGACTTTAAAGAGGATAAAAGCTAAATACAGATGTTTGATTAAAATGCAAATGCTACATTAAGCAGGGGAGAGGCTCTAACAAACAAACAAGCATACTGACAAACAGGAGTTGTCCTTTGAATATATTTAGCTGTGGATGTTTTTGAGACAGTCGAGTGGAAATGTTAAGCACTTCGGTATGAGTGTCTGGAGTCTCATAGATGGGAAGTCAAGGCTCGGAGGCTTGGATTTGTGGACAGTGACAGTGAACATGGTATGAAGTTATAGTTTTCCATGAGAATACTCTGGAAGGGATGTGGCAAAGAGAAGTATATCCAGAACCCCTCTGACTTAGATTTTTTTCATCAGGTGGAATGATGTTCTTCATTCTTGTGACTACAGGGCTCAGAATGAGGAAGAATGCCATGGGATTTTGTTGACTGATTTTCTTTAAACTCTTTAGTTCTAGATGTCAGAGCAGGCATAGAGTCTTCAACTGTATCTTTTCATCATGGATATTTGCTTTTTCCTTTTTTTGGATAAAATATTATTGAACAACATACTGTGAGAATGGCCTCATACGATGGCACATACCCATACTCTAGTTACTCTGTTGGCAGAGGCAGGATGATTAAGGCTTTAAGACTTGCCTGGACCACTTAGGAAGACTCTGATATATCTTAGTGGTAAAGCACTGCCTAGTCTCCAAAAGATTCTATTCCTAGCATCCCTCAAACATCACTACCACCACCACTAAAACCAAATCACCTCAGCTCCAAATCCTATGGAAATAAAGCTCAGAGAGAACCCAAGAAAAGATAAAGAAACTAAGTATCATCAGATTGTGTTTTATTCCTGTGTGGAGAAGAGAAAGATAAGGATTCTTGGGAGACTATCCAGGCGTGCTGAGGGTAACCTCGACCCTAATAGAGATGCAAAATGCCAGAATTGTGAATGAATAAATAATTGATCCACAAGATAAGGTTGTTGGTTGAGTAACTGGTCCAGGCTCTACCAGAAGAGTCCTGCAACCAAAATAATGCCACTATTCTCATTTTGGAAAACCAACTAACCAACCAACCAACCAACCAACCCACCAACCAACCAACCAACCAACCAATCCACCAGCCAACTAACCAACCCATCAACCAACCCACCCACCCACCCACCAGCCAACCTACCTACCTACCTACCTACCTACCAACCAGGAAACTAGTTTCAGTTCTTGAATATCCTGTGATATAAGTTATTCTAGAATAAGAAGAGGTGCACAGAAAAGCAAATGCAGATATCACAGTGTGATTTTAGATATCCTTGCTCCTCTAATGATGAAGATATGTTTCCCTGGCTAGCCTGGAACCCACTACATAGATTAGGCTGGCCTCTCACCCACAAAGGTCTGTTTCATGAGTACTGTGACTGAAGGTGTGTGCCACCAGGCCTGACATTTGCTTTTTGTTTTCCTTTTAGACATGGCTTATACAGTCCTCATTAGTAGTTGAGGATGACCTTGAATTCCCAGTTTTACTGTCTTTACCTTCCAAATGCTGGAATTTTAAGCATGTAGGACATGCCCAGCTATAGATGTTCTGAAGTGTGGAATGTAAACACTAGAATATTTGAATAATTCTGGTGTGGTCGGGCAGATTTATTGCTCCCTGATAGCCACCTTGAGATTACGGAGACCAGCAATCCTCCTGTCTCAGCTTCTTGAATGCTGGCTTTCAAGTGTGTACCACACCTAACTTCTAACCTTTAACAGATGAAACAGGAATAGCTCATCATTTATAAAGAGGGATCGTTGTTAGAAACAAATCCTTAAGCATTTATGTGTTCATCAAACTCAATTAGTTCTCTTCCTTGGAGCATATAGTAGGTCAAGAAAACAAATAAACCATTGGTAAAAGACAGTTTTGTTTGTTATTGTCTAAAAACATTAGAAAACACAATATTGGAAAGGGGGAACATAAAAAACGGGAAAGGGCAGATATATCAAGGACATGATAATGTAAAATGCCATCTTAACATTAAATGTCAACTTCTATCTTTCCTTTGTCAGCACTAGAGACTTGCACACAAGGCCTTGTGCACTCTAGGGAAGCGCTTTACCACTGAGCTACATACCCAACCCTATACTGACATTTTTAGATAGCAGTATCCATGGGAAGTCTTAGCCCAAACTGCTTCAGAGTGCATTTTAGAAGACACCTCTCCCCCAGAACAGGTCAGTTGGAACTGGTTAGCCAGCGTAGGGTTTACTAGCTGTTTTCAAAGAGACAGAGAAGCTTGCAGGGAGGCCTGGGTTTTAGGAGCTCCTTGGATAAACATCCAGTTCACATTAATTTCTGATCCCGTGAGTGATTTCTGAGAATTAGGTCAGGCTGTCCTGTCACCAGCTCTTCCTCTTGGACGCAGGCTCTCCTGTGTCCTCTCCCGTCTTCTGTAGATGACAGCCCAGGCCTCTGCATTCACCTTTCATTGCTCATCTCGGGTTCTGCTTTCCTCGCTGTATCCTGTTTTGTTTTCTTTTGACCGTGTGATTACCAGCTATTTATTGGTCAGTGGCCATTCAGGCTTCCTGTGTGTTGAAGTGTGGTAATAATGCCAGATGAAATTTACATAGTGGCCTATCTCCCATGAGATCAAAGCTCTCTTCCAGACACTATCTTGCTAATCTTCCATACCTGGTTGTAGAGTAAATAGGAAGCAGCTGTTATTATCCCCATTTTACACATGGGGAGATGGAAGCTCATAGTAGGTAAATGAGTGGCTTCATGTTACAAGGACACAGCCGATTAGAAATGATCGATGATTCAGATATTAGGTTCCTGTGCTTTCCTAGATGGGTGGACTTAAAATAACAGCAGCAGCAGTGGCAGCAACAACAACAATAGCAACAGCAACAACAACAACAGCAGCAGTAACAGCAACAACAACAACAACAACAACAACAACGATAACATCATCATTGCCCTAGCTACAAAGAGACAGAAACCAGCACTATCCTTCTCATCAGACCTATCCTGAGGTTTTTGGGGTAGGGGTGAGGATTCTCTTCCTTTAGATGGTATTTATTTTTCATAGAGCTGTTTCTAGAATGCTCTTGAACTTGGGTCCTGATGATACTTTAGAGAACTCTATGCCAGGTTCAAACACATGGCTAAGGCTTCTTTATGGGCTGGGAAATCTCTTCAAAGGGAGTAAGTCCTAACCAGATAAGTTGATTCCAAGGGAGCAAGAGGAAATAGTCCCCAGTTACTGGCATCTACCGCTCAGCTTGGTTGGGGTTTACACTTTGGGGAGAATTTCAGTGGGTGGATTCTCATGTGGTTCCATTGTCTTGGGCTGTAGCTTTTCACACCACTAGCTTGTTATGGCTGCTAAATTCTGTTTGTGGGAGGAATTCAGGAACTACCTTGCCTGGAGACCTTTAAAATAGTGCTCACAGTCTAGGGAGCTCTATCTTGAAGTGTTTTATTGGCCCTTCCCAAGTATGTATGGGGTAAGGTGTGGTTTCTTCATAGTTGCCAAGTGAGACTTGCTTTTTTTATATTTCAGTTTTGTTGAGACTTGGGCAATCATGATTTGATTTTTTTCCAGGTTGATTAGCAATATGCTTCCTAAATGGTTTTGAAGGCTCGTTGCTTAGGCTGTAGGGACCCAGTTAGATGTTCACACCGAGTTTCATTTTCAAGTGAGCTGCAGCAGCAGAGTCGGCAGTTACAAGGTGTGGTACGTGTCAGGAGGATGGGGAAGCTTGAGTTTTTCAACTTTTTGCTTTGTTTTTCTTTTTGTTTTTGAGATAGTGTTTCTTTGTGTATCCCTGGCTGTCTTGGAACTAGCTCTGTAGACCAGGTTTACCTCAAACTCACACAGATCCACCTGCCTCTGTCTCCCAAGTGCTGAGATTAAAGGTGTGTGCCATCACTGCTGGACAAGTTTTCCAACTCTGGCATGGGCTGTCTAGACTTTAAGATCCTGTCATCTGGGTTTCAGAGAACTGTATTTATCTAGATAAATTTTATCATGGATAAAAACTGAGTTAGACCTGGAAAGAAAAGCCAGTGTGTTCAGCTGAGTCCAGGGCCAGCTGGGCCAGCCTTAATCCACAGAATGAATAAAGGCCTTCGGCTCTGTCACCATCTTGGACAAGCTACTTAGGTTTCAAAAAAAAAAAAAATACCACACCACTTTTTTTTTTTTTTGGTTAAAATGGTGATTTTTTTTTTTTTTATTGAGCAGGAATTTGAGGATTAGATGAGTTAGTGTTTAGAAAAATCACTTATAAAGTTGGGTGTGGTACAGTGCACTTGTTATCTAAAAGATGAAACACACATACATACATACATGTATATATACACAGTTATACACACATATACACACATATATTTTCACACTTACACACATATACACACATATTCACACATATAGACACACATACAAACACATACATACATACAAACAGATACATACATGCATATATATATATATACCCATACACACATACACACATATGTACAGTACAGTCATACACTTATATACACACATATATTCTCACACACATATACACACATATATACACCCATAAACATACACATACATACGTGTATACATACATATATACATACCATATACACACACAAATACACATTCCGATACACATTCTCACATACACACAGATAGGATCTGAGCCTTGTGGTGCATGCCTGTAACTGCAGTACTTGGAAGCAGAGACAGGAGGATCCTTGTGAGTTTGAAGCCAGCCTGGTCTATGCATGGAATTCCAGTTCAGCCAAAGAGTACATAGTGGGATCTAGTTTCAAGAAACAGAACCAGGGACTGGAGAGGTGGCTCAGTGGATGGGATGGCTGGGAGTGCTTCCTGCTTTAGCAGAAGACCTGAGCTTGGTTTCCAGCTCACAACTGTCTGGCATTCTAACTCCAGGGGATCCGTCTTCCTAGCCTAGCTTCCGCTGAGTTGTGTTCTCACCTGCTCACGCCAGCACGTAGACATAATGTAAAATAAAGTAGACCTTAACAAACAGAATGAAGAAACACACAAATGCAGGAGGGAAGGAGACTTTCAGGATCCATCAGATTTCTGCTGTCCATCACAGCACTTCTGAACACTTCTCTTGAACTGGATCTACTTATTTTTCAGTCCTGGGGCTAAGTGAGGGTCCGTGATCCCGTGAACAGTACTATGCTGATCACCTGCTATTGTGAATGCAGTCCTGTGACTTTTGATCCAGTGACTCATTATGACTCTCTCTGTCTCTCTCTGGTGTGCCAGAAAAGTTAGTCTGTTTAGTTTCAGTAGCTGTAAAGAAAAAAAAAAAAGACAGAAATAAAGGTGTTCATTGGGTGACTCAGGTCTGTCACTTGTTACATTGTTACATAGATGAAACAAATGGGCGGGTTAGATTTTCTATTCTTGTTTTCTTTTTCCTTTTAAAATGGCGGCCTAGGTGGTGTTCTATGACTTGTTTGGTGTTGGGAGGGATGATGTTGCCAGAAGAATGGATTAGGAAGAAGCCCCAGGAGGCCCGGATTCTGCATCCAGCTAGCCACCTGCAGCCTCAGGCAAGTTACGCAAATTTCCCTGTCAGGTATTTCTTGAAATTAAAAAAAAAGGAAGCAGTGGATGGATGAGAGCGATACTTCTGAGAATTTGTGCCCCATTATGGGTAGAAGGTGGACCTGTCACTCAGGGATATGCTAAGTACTCTGAACTGCTGACGTGCTGTGGGAGTGAACAGCACCCTGTTCAGGCTGACCTGTCTTTTCATCTACTCCTGTGTGCCTTCCCACTTCTCAGTTTTACTGAGTTCCGGGACCACTAAGCCAAAGTGCTGAATCTAGACAGCCATGTTACTATGTGCAATGAAAGATTATTATCCCCCATTTAGAAAAGTAAAGAAAATTATTCAAAAGCTTTCTTCCCTTCTCCATCATCATCATCATCATCATCATCATCACCACCACCACCACCATCATCATCATCATCATCATCATCATCATCATCATTTTGTGATATGAGAAATTGAACCTAGGACCTCTTAGATACTAGGCAAGTGCTCTACCCCTGAACTATATCCCCACCCCATACCCCCTTTAAAACTTTTTTACTTTGAGACAGTGTCTCACTAATTATCCCAGGGTGGCTCAAATGTATAATCCTCCTGCTTCAGCTTTTCCAAGGAGCTAAGATTATAGGCCTATCTCATCAAGCCTGTTTAGAAAATGTTATTATTTTTTTCCCTGTAAGATGTCACTATGCTGACAAGCATACCATAATACTGCCCTCACAAAACATGGTTGTATATAATTGTTCTGCTGACAAAGACACTGTTCTCCTGACTTTAATTAATTAATTAATTAATTAATTAATTAATGGAATCATTTACTAGTTGGTTTTGACATGAGGTATCTTAGGCTGACTTGAAACTTATGGCACTCCTGCTCTAGCCTCTCAAATCCTGGGTTACAGGTATGGGCTACCACACTGTCACATTCTGAGTTTTTGTCTCTGGGAATATGCCACACTGAAGGTCTCCTGACTTTGCCCCTTCTTTTCTTTCCCAGGCTCACCATTTGCTCGGCCCACCTCTCCCTTCTTTTACTCCGAGGCTGCCATTGTCTTCCCTTCCCCTTCACTGGGGGTAGCTGGAGAGGGAGGATGTGGTCAGATCTGATGAGGTGAGAACCAATCCAGTTCCCTTTTCCTTCACCTCAACCCCTTGGCAGATGTGAGACTTAATCAGACCATCTCTGCCCAGACCGCGGGTGGAAACTCCAGAAACCTCAGCCTTGGGACGCAATGGCCACAACCACACTCTCGGGGCAGTCGTTCTAGAAAGCGTTCTGACCATAGGTATCAGTCACACTGGTTAGCAGTTCATCTCCACGGTGGTGCAGAAGACACCACAGAATTTGCTGGTGTTGGGTGATTACACAGGGACTGTGCTTGAGCCTTCCTGACTTGATAGGTGTCGTCTTTTGATGGGGTCTTCTGAGTGCTATGTGTTCACCAGCACTGAGAGTTACAACTGTCTTTCTAGCTGAGTATCATAGTTGTTTGAGGATGCTCTGGAAGGACCTCCTCACTGGAGGACACACTGGTGTCAGCCATAATGGAAATACCATAGCTTGTCATAACTCAGGTGGTATTGTACATTCTATGAGCTTAAAGAGGACTGTTGGTTATTATTGCATCTTATTAATAAGAAGACAAAGAGTGGGTACAAGTTCAGCTCAGTGGTAAAAGGAGTTGTATACGCATAAGGATCTGAGTTCAAATCCTCAGCACTGATATAAGAAACTGGGAATGTGCCTGTAACCTCAGAGTTGTTCAATGATGAGATAAAAAGATGTCTGCCTTCGCTGACTGCTAGCCTAGTGCTAGGTTCAGAGAGAGGCCATGGTGCAAAAGAATAAGGTACACACACACACACACACACACACACACACACACAGACATATGCACACACATGCACATACACACACGCATACACACATGTACATACACACACAATCACATGCACACACACATGCACACATAGGCATGCACACACGTACACACACATGCACATGCACACACACAGGCACATACACACATGTGCTTGCACATGCGCACACACACGTACACAAACACATGCATGAATTGTTCCTGTTCTCTCTCTCTCTCTCTCTCTCTCTCGCTCTCTCTCTCTCTCTTTCTCTCTCTCTCTCTCTCTCTCTCTGTTTCTCTCCCTCTCCCTTTCTCTGTCTCTCTCTCTTTTAGTGTTGGACATCAAACCCATGGTCCTGTCCAAGCTAGACAAGTATTGGGGCACATCCTCTGACACTGTTTTTGAGAAACAGTCTTACTGTACAGACTGGACTGGTCTTGAGCTCTTGATCCTCCTGCCTCAGCCTCACTAGTGATGGCATTGCAAAGCTGCGCCACACCGTGCCTTATTGGAAATGAGCCTGTTTTCTATCCTAGGTTGTGATTGACATTTGGGTTTGTTTTGTGCTTCGTATTCCATGGAAGCTTAAAGTGATCTCTACATCCAGGTGAATTTACAGTGGTTGCCACAGCTGGATGAGTTTCTAGTGCTCTCCTCATTTAAGGGACTTTACAGTGGTCTCCAGGTTTAGGAACTTTACAGTGGTCTCCAGGTTTAGGGACTTTACAGTGGTCTGCACATCAGGGGACTTCACAGTGGTCTCCACATTTAGGGAAGCTTATACTAGCCTCCACACTTAGCAGAATTTGAACTCACTTCCAAAGGCAGAACCACTTGCAATATTACCATGGCAGTAACTAAGCGATTGGGCTCCCAAGCTTTCTCATAGAGACTTTAATTGGAAAAATTGTTTTGATGTTGGCTGTTTTAAGCATGGAGACGGTAGATGGGAATGGAGACCTGAAGGGTAATCCATACCCGGGGACCTCAGACAACAGGTTGGAGAACAAGCTACAAGGACCGCTTCTCTCTTCCTTCCTTCCTTCCTTCCTTCCTTCCTTCCTTCCTTCCTTCCTTCCTTTTTTCTTTCTTTCTTTCTTTCTTTCTTTCTTTCTTTCTTTCTTTCTTTCGTTCTTTCTTTCTTTTTTGAGATAGGGTCTGTTGACCACCAGGTTGGTTCTAGGGAATGAACTCAGGTCTCATGCACACAAGGCAAGCACTCGACCAACTGAGCTATCTCCCCAGTCCTCAAATAATGTTCTTTAGAATGACTTTCGGCTTCTGAAAGCAAGCTTGAGTCCACAGCAAGGTTCCTAATTTTGTAAAATAAAATAAAATTAAAAAAAGGCAGTGTAAAATGGATGAGGTCATTTCTAAAAGTGGGAGGTGAGTGTCTTCAGTTTACTAATGTAGGATTAGAATAGTGGCACAGAACAGAATATAAACTATCAGGGGATAATGGCTGTCCACGGATAATGAAGAAGATGAGCGCTCTTTCCTGAGATCTGCCATATAGGCACTTAGCTATCCACTAACTAATTTGATGTCAAATCTCTCTCTCAGCCGGGTGGTGATGGTACATGCCTTTAATACTAGCACTTTAATACTAGGAGAGGCAGGTGGATCTCTGTGAGTTTGAGGTCAGCCTGATCTACAAAGGAAGTCGCCAGTTGAAGACACAGAGAAACCTTGTCTTGAAAAATCAAATGTGTGTGTGTTTGTGTGTATGTGTGCGCACACGCGTGTGATCATGCTGGAGGAAGACTCTGGGTACACTGCTTTCTCTATCTCTCTCCACCTATTCTTCTTGAGACGGGGGCTCTTTGAGTAGCTGACTGGCTATCAAGACCTAGCCTTTCGCCTCCTACCTCTCATGCACCCACAGGGCCACACCGCATGTTGGGAATCTGAACTCAGACCTCATGCTTACATAGTAAGTGTTCGCATCCACTAAGTCCCTCAACATCCAGTACAGTTTCCCACTATGAGAGATGCTTCAAGTCACAGCAATAGCACTTTGGACTGAGTTTGTTAGAACAGTGATTAAGGCAACTTCAGTTAGGGGAAGTGTCTTCATGCTGGAGTTAGTGGCCACAGCATGTTTCTCCTATAGGGGAGAAGCAACACTTAAAAACATCTTTTCATCTTTTTTTCAATGAAAATAGTTTACAAAGCAAAGGAAATGTAGATAGCACAAAGACAAGTGAACTTTGTTCTCATGACATAGACATGACCACTTGGAGGCTGGTGAGGTAGTCAGTCAATATAGGGCTTGACCTTACAAACACAAAGACCAGAGCTTAATGCCCAGAACCCACTTAGAAAGCAGTGAGCATGGCGGAATGGTATTTGTAATCCCAATTCTAGGAAAGTAGAGACAGGAAGACTGTTGGGATTCATTGACTACTCAAACTAGACCATCTGGTAAGTTCTGAGGCAATGAAGGATCCTGTCTCAGAGAGACAACACCCAAGATCAACCTCCATCTCTCTCTATATACATGTGTACAAACAAAGGGCTGTGCCCCCTAATGAATCTATCTATCTACTATCTATCTATCTATCTATCTATCTATCTATCTATCTATCTATCTA
>NW_021604604.1:15840379-15908221 GCF_004785775.1 Grammomys surdaster | reverse complement strand
CTATCTATCTATCTATCTATCTATCTATCTATCTATCTATCTATCTATCTCCAGCATGGATTAAAAATAAGTTTCCTGGCATCTATATCTGTATCTATATCTGTATCTATATCTATATCTATATCTATATCTATATCTTTATCTTTATCTTTATCTTTATCTTTATCTTTATCTATCTATATCTCCTCACAGGAATACATGTACACTCAACATCTTGAGATTGATCCTTCCCTGGTTGCTTTTGCTTTTGGACATGGTCTCATGAAGCCCGAGCTGGCCTCATACTCACTAGTAAAGATAACCTTGAACTTTTTCCTTAACCTTAGACCTCAGATGCGACTGCCTCCCCCTCCTTAAGTACCTGGATTATAGAGATGAACCATCACTGGCTTTGTGCAGTTCTAGAGATTGAGCCTAGGGCTTTACAGATGCTAGGGAAGCATTGTACTACTGAACTACACCCCAGCCCCAACCTTCCCTTCTTTGGGCTGTATGTATGCACATGCTTGATGGGACTGGACCATGTCTAATTTTGTTCCCTACTCTTTTCAAATAAGAGTACATGATAAGGTCATGCACTGTTTTTTTCTAAGATGCTGCTGAAAATAGCTGAAGCACACTCAGTACACACATCTTCTGCACACTCAGTACACACATCTTCTGCACACTCATTATACACATCTTCTACAGATGATTCAGAAGGAGTCAAGTGAAATGTGAACCAGACAAGGAGGGTCTTGGAATTTGAGGAAGTAAATACCAAGACTAGTGCAAGGAGGAAGAGACATCACATCCTGGGAAAGAAAGCTGTCAGGAAAGTGAAAACTGGAGATCCTGCTATCGGACAAAAGAGATAACTTTTATTGTTCTTTCAAACTTTGATGTGGTGGGAAGTGCCAGGAAACTTATTTTTATCCATGCTGGGTATCAAGTGGACTCGAAGGATGTTAATAATTTCTTCCATTGGGGCAAAAAGTTATACCATTTTTCTAAAAAAAAAAAATCACACTTAGTAATGTATTTAGTGTGTGTGTACCTGTGCGTGCCACGCCAGACTGTGTCGGTCATAGGACAACTTGCAGTAGTTCTCTACGTCTACCATGTGGATGCTGGGGATTGAACTCAGGTTAGGCACTTTGACAGCAAGCGGCTGTACCCACTGAACCTCTTCCCAGCCCCTGTACTGAGTTTTGACGGTTTTGAAGGTCTTCGGCTTGTGTAAACGTTTTATAGGATTTAATGCCTTTTGCTTTTTTCTGAATAAAATAACTTTAATTTTTTATAGTGAATAATTTGATTTTAATTATGTCATTTTCTTATATATTAATAAATATAAATGTTTTTAAATGGATTGTTTTTAATTTTAGGTTTTTTTCCATTGAAATAGCATTCTCATTTTTTTCTCTAACATACTTTTATGATTTGTTAAAGTTTATAATCAAATATTTATATTGAAACACAATTAACCCAAATATTGTAAGGTCTTATACTCTTCAACCATGACAAATATAAATGCTTGCTTTATTATTACTTAGTAGGGATTGGAATATATTTATTTTCCTTTATGTATATATGAGGCTTCCAGTCTTGTGCCTTCATGGGCTTCTTATTTGTGTATGTCTTTGGGATTTATACTCTTTCAAAATTATTTTCACAATGAGAACTCATTTGCATGCCACGATACCATTGTGCCATTTCAGAGACAGGTAAACTGAGGCCTGTGGAAGTGAAGTTCAGTTCTCTCATAGCCTCAGAACAGCAGATAAAGTAACCAGGACTAGAAGCCACAGCTTCTGGCATCTGGTATGGCTTTCTTCTTCTGGGAAAACTCACCCAATCTCTTTCACTACTATATTTGGATGTCATGTGGGTCTGACCTGTGTTGTTTGGTTCTTCAGGAGGAAAAATGGGACTTAGCTACATGGAACCATAGTCTTTTTCAGGAGCTTCTAACCTGAGAATACAAACTAGTGTAATCATGTAGAAAATTATCAGTGAAGATTTTTATTTTATTTTATTTTATTTTTTTGCTCTTGAAACTGATATAAAAGAGGAGTTGGGGTAAAAATACCCAAAACAAGAAAAAGAAAATAACAAGTAGTCCCGTCTGGCACCTAAATGTGTTGTGAACGCACCTTCTTTATTTTATTTTATTCTTTTGGATGTGGTCTCATGCAGCCTGAGCTAGTTCAAACACTGTAGTCATAGATGACGGCAGACTCTGGATGCTTTTGCCTCCACCTCCCCAAGTGCTGGGATTATAGGGCTATGCTACCATGTCTAGTTTTATTTGGTGCTGGGGATAGAACGCAGGCTTTGTACATGCCAAACAATCGCTCTACCAACTGACTCATAGCTCTAGGCCTGCTTGGAGTTTCTTTATAACTCTGACTCCCAACACACCCAGAAGGGGAGGGATTCTGGGCTAGTGATAGCTGCCAAGGAAAGCCCCTTTCTGATAGGGTGTGTTCACCAAGGCAGTTTCCTAGCCCTGGGAACAGAACTCTTCTGATCACCCAAGCGTCTGAGGAAGGGAACATAGGCCTGTAGCTTCAATGGAAGCCTATATGCCTTTCTCATTCTCACAGCAGGCTGACTCGCTCTTCTGGGTTCTCAGATGCTGTCATCTGATAGCACAAGCATCTTCCTGTTTGACAGTTAATTATTTCTTTTTATGCCTATATTTAAGATGCTTAAATTTGTGATTCATTCCTTATAATTATGCTTAGGATATATCCGTGGATATCTCACTGATGTCCTCTGCTCTCAGGACTATTATTTTTTCTTTGCCAACTACAACTATGAGGCTAAACTCAGAGACAGCACAGTGACATTAAGTTTGCAATCCCTGTGGCCACGAGTCAAAGGAGCCCCAGTGGTGTCCAAATGGTGAAAAGATGGTCCCTGAAGGCTGGTGCAGACAGATGCCTCCAGCCAAAGTATATCTTTTCAGTTTGAATTCAATGATGGGGCTCTTTGTAGGCATACTGACCCCATTTTGGGGGTTTCTTTGCAGCTTGAGAGTGAAAGGAAGGCTTGGGGGGCTGGAGAATAGTCAGGGAGAAGGCTGAGGATAGAAAATAAAATCTTACTGTGGAAAAGCAGGGGGGAAATAGTGTGAAGGGGGGGCAAAAGCAAAAAACAAAACAAAATCCCTCTTTGCCCTTCCTGCTTTCTTGGCTCTGACAAGTGGGAGAAATTTTTTTGCAAAGCCTCTGACAGAGCCCATTTCTAGTCCATCAGTGCCTTCTGTTCAAGGATAAGCACAGAATTGAAATCAACACAGTGGTATTTTCAGTTCCCTGGCAGTTGTTTCTGATGTGGGAAGGATCGAAGAGAAAAGAAAAGGGAAGAATGCTGAAGTAGGAGGAGAAGAGGAACAAGGAATTGAGAGAGAGAAAAAGGAAAAGGGCCAGAGAAAGAGGAGGGAGGGAACGGGGCCTGAGAGGAACAAGTTACCTTCTCTGCTTTGCCAACAGCTCAATGGCTGTCACTTTAGCACCTGGGACTTCCTCTTTCCTAGATACAGGGAGCTGGCGTTTCAATGGTAACAATGAGTTAATTGAATAGCCTGCCGACAGATGGGCACGCTGGTGGCTCTGAGCTCTGGACTCTTTTGTTAGATTTGTATGCGGGGGAAGTGTGAAATAGCACCCATCTTTTAAGAGAACACTGCAATACACTCACACTCATGCACATGCACCCATCGCCTTTCAGCAACCCCCTTTCCTCTCCTGAGTCCCTATCTTTCCACAGTTTAGCCTTTTAAATGGCTTCAGAAGTAAGAGTATCCTGGAGTGGGGGTGTTTAAGTTGTTAAGCTATTATGTGAGGGATAAAGAGTTGGGATTTGTGCCACTAAGTGGCAGGGGAGGATCTGGTTCTAAGAGACACAGTTGCATGCATTCTCCTACAGGGCAGACATGGATTAGTTAGGTCTTGAGTTTTGGAGACAGGTTGTCCTGCAGACCAGGCTAGACTTTCCGGGCAGCTGAGAGTAGACTTGAACTCCTAGTCCTGTTTCTATCTCCCAAGTGCTGGAATTCCCTGTGTGCTCCGTTGCTAAAATTGCAGGTGTATCATATCTGCTGGGTCCTGAGTGTAACTCTGTCTCTTTTCCTGTTTCAATTTCTTTTACTCCCTGCACAGAGCTCAAATGTAATTCTGGTTTCCTTTTCAAGTGTATCCTATGCTTCTTGTACTTTGTTTTCTTTCCCTCATGTAGAAATTTACAGACGTGTTCTACTGCTGTGTAGGTATGTGTTGGAGGACTTTAGGCTGTGAGCAATGGTGACCATTGCATTTGACCTCCATGTATCTCTTTATATAGATGACTAGAGAGTTCATATCCTAGACTGGATCTGAGTGCAACACCATTTGGTTGAGCTAATCGGTTTACCACTTTGTGTAAATATAATTGATTCCATAGGTCTGTGCTCCAGAAAGCATGCTAACCAAGTAGCTTGTTAATGCTGAAAGGACTTTCCTACCTTCAGTCTGATCTGGTAGACTAGTACTGCATGGCCCAGTGTGTCTAGTTCATCATGTACCCGAGGAGCTTGTCTGACTTGATCAAGTCAGGGTGCTCCATCCAACCCCTGCTGGGCCTCCAATAAGTAATAAGAGGATACAATAAAATTTGTTTGTTGCCTACTCCCCCTGGAGCCTTAGAAAGGCTGGATAGACATCAGAGGAATCTCAAGATTATGTGTGAAGCCCAGCACCTAGCTATCTCCATCATTATAAAACAATAAATTAAAATTGGTCCCTCACATCCATGGACTCTGCATCTAAGGGTTCAATTGACTGTGCATCTAAAATTCTAAAAGAAAAAAGAGAAAGAAAGAAAGAAAGGAAGGAAGGAAGGAAGGAAGGAAGGAAGGAAGGAAGGAAAGCATTTCCACAAATACACACAGACATTTCCCCCCTTGTAATTCTTAAAGAGTATACTGTAAAGAGTATTTACATAGCATCTCAGTGTCTACCAATAGCTAACTCCATGTTAAAAGACATATAACCATTTCTACCCATATTCCTCCTCCAATCAAAAGTCACCCTCTTTTTCTTATCCAGAAAAGTCTTATGGCAGTCAAAACAAAGTTGTATTTGTGGTTTGGAAACTTGGACGAGTGTGAGAATCATGTGGAAAATGGGTTAAAAGATGCAGAGTCCCAGGCTCCACCCATGGAGCTGTTCTGAGTCAGTAGCTCTGGGGTGGAGCTGGAAAGCTTGCATTTTAAGCAAGGACTCTAGCAGATCCTGATGTGGGTAGACACAAGTGATTTCTTTGGAAAGATGAGAAAGAGGATTTGCACCTAGAGCCCACATTTTATAAACACACAATGCCACAAGCCTCACCCAGTGCCTGTTAGGTCCTGATGTCAGACAATCCAAGGAACATGGGCTCTCTTCTCTCAGGGGCCAGCCACGGTGAGGAGTCTTTGCAGATCTCGTCAGGTAACAGACAAGACTTGGTTAAGAAAAGTTTTCAAGTCAATGAGGGGATCGCTGATAGTAACCAGCTTGCTTTATTGATCCTAACCCACTGAGACCTGGAGTTGGATTCCATGCTGACTTAGTTCTGACTAGCTTGATACCATGCACATGATGAAATAGCCGAATAATTATTTGGTGACTCATTAGCTGTTTGAGAGTCTTATCATATCCTGAAGAGAAAATCTAGGAATGGGGTGGGCTTTGTAGACTGGGGACTTTTTGGGTTGGTGATTTCTCACTTCAAATATCCAAATGTTGGATGGGAAATGCTGGGTGTGGTGGACCCAGTTCTTTTAGTACAGAAGATCAGTGAAGGTTGTAGGAGCTGATATAGCTTGGGGCTTTCTCCATTTACACCCAAAGGAGACAATGGAGCTCCAAGCCAGGTAGAAGTTTAACAGTGAAGCTTGAGGGAAGAGAGGACTTTGAGAAGGGAAAAAGTTTACATGGAGAAAACTGGAGGAGAAGCATGGCCAAGTACTCCCTTTGGACTCACGGATGAGTGGGTAGCAAGTCAGTGTTATCAGGGAGGAGTGGGAGGTCTGGGTGGGTCCTGGGAGGGCAGGAGGCTGGGGAAGCTCATCTGCAAAGGGAGAGGCCACCAATGCCCTCCTGGATGCTCTATAATAGAGAAACTGGTGGAGGAGCACAAAGCAAAGGGTGTGTGTGTGTGTGTGTGTGTGTGTGTGTGTGTGTGTGTGTGAGAGAGAGAGAGAGAGAGACAGAGAGAGACAGAGAGAGACAGAGAATGAGAGAGATCAACCTAATATGTGCCCCTCTTCAGATGTTTCCAAGGGGATGTAGGACACAAAAGAAGAAGGCTAGGAATGCAAACACTTGTGGCTTTATCACAAACTATATTTCTATTATGGCAGCCTAGTGTTTCCTTCCTAGGGGAGGGGGAGGAGGAAGAAATTCCACTTGAGAGACCATGTCCATTCAGGGACTGTGAGGGAGGGGCTGATGGCTGCTTCTGGGTACTAGTGACCAAGTAGAGGAGGGGAAGCAGCTTTTTTTTTGGGGGGGAGACAAATGGCTTCTCCTTGGGGCACTTCTCATCTTTGTAGATGTATCATTGGCCTGATTAGTGTTTCATCTCATTCAGAACCTGCCATTGAGTCCTAGGACATTGCTAAGCAGAGGTCCCTTCTTCCCTTCTGATCCTGTCTGGATGAGGCCAGGACCACCTCTGGAATACTTTCTTAAAGAAACAGACACAAACTAGGTCAGTTTCAGGGATGGAGTATTGCAACACTGCCAGCAAGAATAAATGGGCGTTGCCACCGAGGATGGATGGACAAGTTCTGAAAAAATGTCCTGCATTCCCACCTCTACTATGCTCAACTTTCTCTTGTTTCCTCTCTAAGCTAAAACCTGGCCCTGTCTGTCTGTCTGTCTGTCTGTCTGTCTGTCTGTCTGCCTGTCTACCTATCTATATCTGTCATCTATCATCTACTTTTTATTTGTTGTGAGACAGGGTCTCATGTAGCTCAGGCTGACCTCAAATTTATTATGTAGCCAGAGATGAGCCTGATATTCCTGCTCCATCTCCCAAGTGTTGGGATCACAGGCCTACATCACCATGCTCAGTCTATGCTCTGCTGGAGATGGACCCCAAGGCCCTGTGCATGCTAAGCTAACACTCTACTAACCAAGCCTACAAACCCCAGCCCCTACAAACAAGCCTTATTACCACCTCTAAGCTTGTTGGGATGTCTCTCAGGTGACATACCACCTTCTCTTTATCTCAACGGAGATTGCATCTTTCTTGAGTTTCATTTGTGATGCTTACCACACACTGCCTTTTGAGCTATAGTCATTTGTTTAATATAGCATGTCTTTAGTACTGTACCCTAAGATTTCTGAAGGCTTCAACCAAGGGGCTCACCAATGTCTTGCACTTAGTCAGTACTCAAAAAAAAAGTTCGGTTAACAAAGCTTCCCACAATGGCAGAGGCCATCTCTTGTGAGCATGCTTGTGTCTGTTCACCAAAGCGTCCCACAGTGGCGGAGGCCATCTTTTGTGAGCATGCTTGCGTCTGTTCACCGATTCACCTGACATCACTAGTGATGGATGAACCTCATTTTGGGAGTTATGCTTCTCTATTGTTGTTGCTTAGTGTCTTTCATGTCCCTGTGCATAGAAAATGTCGCTTAAAAAGGTACAAATGTATGGTAACATTATCTCTCCAGATTGTTTTTTGAGGGATTTTTATAAAACACCATGTTAACAACTGGCCTTTCAGAGTGTCAGTGTCATGGTGCATCTCTTAGAGGACACAAAATGGTTTTACAGGAAACGTGCCTCCTTGAACCCATGAAGGCTAGGCTAGTTTGAATCTATATTAGCAAAAGGACTTGTGGTTAGGAAGCCTGTACCAAAGTTGACTTGGTGATATCATCATGATCTTGGAGGAACAGTCCCAGGGGACATACTATTCTGATTTTAGAAATGAGAGCTAGAGAATCTATTCATTGCCATGGCAAATTTGAAATTGACTGAGTCTCTACGAACTATAGTCCGTTAGCATCTCTTTTCTATTCTTGTCTATCTGTTTTATATATACCATATATATGATATATGATATGTAGCTGTTATATATCTAATATATGTGTATATACATACATATATATGTATATATGTATATATATGTGTGTGTATATGTATGTATGTATGTATGTATGTATGTATGTATGTATGTATGTATGCGTGTGTGTGTGTGTGTTCTGTGTAGCCCTAGCTGGCCTGGAATATATTATGCAGACCAGGGTGGCCTTGAACTCACAGAGATCTGCCTCTTGAGTGCTGGGATCAAAGGCATATACCTCCAAGCCTTCTGTCTATCTGATTTTTTTATTGTAAGCCATGGAGGGATTTTTATTATATGTATTCATCATATACTATATATCATATGTAATGCATATTATATATTCATTATATATTCTATCATATATAATATACATTATATATTAATTATATATTTTATATATTATAAGCATTATAGATCTCACATATAATAAACATATATTCATCATATATAATATACATTATATATATTCATCATATATGTGTGTATATATATATATATATTTGTTTGTTTGTTTGTTTTGTTTTTCATTCTTGCTGTCAGTCTTTCATTTAAAAATTGAGATGTCATCTGTATAGTCCAGGCTGGCCTCGAACTCTCTATGTAGTAAGGGATGAATTTGTAGTCGTTTTCCTCCTGCTTCTAGGTGAGATTGCAGGTATGAGTCACCATCCAGTGTATGTTCTGCTGGGCATCAGATCTCAGGCTTTGTATCTATCTGTGTCTGTAATCATCATTATCTATCATGATGCTAGGTGAGCACTCCTTTCACTGGGCTGCCTCCCCAGCCTACCTTCCATTGCTTTAGGACTTTAACGTGCTCAGTAATCCCTGCCTCCATCCACAGCCAAGTAACACAGTATCAAATGAGCAATCCAATGGGATTCGTTTTTGTTTATTTTCCTTACCTGTTGCACCTCAGCGCCTTTAATCCTGGCTCTTCAGAGGTTGATGAGTTGGAGGCCAGTCTATCTAGAAAGTTCTAGCCCACACAGTGCTACATAGTGAGACCCTATCTCAAAAGAAATCAAAATAAAAAATAAGGTAGACAGCCTCTCAGGAAGGACACCTAAGGTTGATCTCTAGCCTCTGCAGGCAAATGCATAGAGATGTGCACACATGGGTGTGTGCACACAAACAAGGAATTTACATGGTACTATATAGGCAAACACACGGTAAAAGTAAAGACTCATGTTCTGTTGCAAAAAGTGCTGGATGGCTTTGTTTCTCAACAGGGTAAAAACTGGACATCTCCTGTGAAGGACAGTGATGCTCAGAAGCATGATGGGAGGATCTCAGCAAACCTGGTCCACTCACTGCAAAAGCTTGCAGATGCTGCAATTACTGCTAGGATAATCTCCTTGAAGCTCCCAGTGCTTCATAACGCTCCAGCGAAAGACCACAAATGGGAATTTCCCATGATCCCTCTCTCAGTAACAAAACAAAAGTATATTAAAAATCCTTCAGTGATTCCTAGTACATGTGCTTCTTTATTTGCTGTTTGTTTATTGAGACTGGCTCTCATGAAGGCCTGTTTTTAAAAGAAATCATAGGCTATCCCTGCATTTTCTTTTGCAGTTGTACCCATTATCCTGGGAGCCGTGATGTGCAGAGGCATGAAGCAAGTGGTCAGCATCCCACCAATCAGGTCTCTGATGATCAGATCAAATGGGGGTCTGGAAGAGCCTCTGATAGGAGAGAATATTGACAGTAACTTCCAAGACTGCAGGAGCTCTTAGCTTTTAGAATTGAAGCTACTTTAGAAATGCCAGCTGTTGATTCATTGGCCACATCTGGCTGTAGTTAGCCATTATACTGGCCTCCAACTCTTCGGCCTCCCAATAGCTTGGGTTAAATGCATGAGTTGCCAACTTTGTTTTTTGGAGATGAGGTCTCTCACTACAACCTAGGGGTAGCTGATCAGACTATGCTGGGGTGCCAGTGAGCTCCAGGGAACTACTCCCTGCCCCAATCCTGCGAATTGCAAGTATGTGCCATTATGCTGGATACTTTTATGTGAATTTTGGGAATTGAGCCTAGGTCCTCATACTTGTATAGCAAGCACTTTATTAACTGAGCCATCTCCCTAGCCCAAGAACATCTTTGTCCATATTTTCTATATCACAGAACCAAACATTGATAGAATGTGCTAGTCTGGGATGCTTTCTCAGCATCTGCATTTGCTCTCCCAGCAACCTCCTAACCTCTACAGTCCTTTCTCCCTCTGTGTTGTTCCAGGCTGCACATGGCCTTGTGCTACTCATACAGCAGAAAGTGCAAACCAGAGGAGAACAAGTCACAGTCTTCACTGGAGGTGAAGTTCTCATACAAGAAGAATGAAACATCTCTCAAAGGACAGGAACCACTACACATACCAAGGAACAAATGAGCTGCCCAGCCTGAGGTTGCTGTCACAGTTCAAGGAAATAAAATTATAACACTGTGACACTGATTGTTTCAGGACCTATGGTGTGGAAGAAAGATGTTCACTGTTTAGTCTTTAGGATTGGAATTGGAATGTCACAGTTCTGCTCCCTGCTCTTCTCTTTCTCCCTCACCTTTGTGTGTGAGGAGAGAGAGAGAGGCACACTCATACACCATGGCATTCGCAGAGGTTTAAGGGCAACCTTAGGTATTGGTTCTTCCTTTCCCATCTTGATAGAGCCAGAGTGCCTTGATCGTGGCTATGTATATTAGATTAGCTGATCAGAAAAAGAAGTCTTTTGTCTTCTCCTATCTCAGTATTGGAGTGCCAGGATCAGAGAGGCTTTGTATGTGTTCTGGGTATCCCAAGTCAGATCTGAAAGCTCCAGTGGCAGGTGCTTTGCCCATTGGGTCGTCTCTCCCATTCTCCTTTCCTCTCTCTGAGTTTAAAGCTTCCCCGGTGACTTTGCCAAGTCAACCTTTGCTGGTGCTTCACATTAGAAAATAGGATTATTGCCAAGTGGTGGTTACACATACCTGTAGTCTTAGCACTTGGGAAGCTGAAGGAAAAGAGTTTTGAGTTCCAGGCTGAACACTGCATAACAATGCCCTTGTCTAAATGTAGCTTTAGATGGCAAATAGACATCTTCCCTGGGATTCCTAGGGAGACGTCTAAAATCACATATGAGAAAGACCAGTGTGATCATATGTCAAAGTCAAGAGGGTTGCAAAGAGACCAAATTGTGTATAGCCTTTTACTTCTGTCTTTGATCCTTGTTGGCTGTTTAATTTTATGCAAATAGGTACTTTTTGAAGAAAAACAATAAAAAGGGTGAAATTGGGCTAAGGCTAGAGAAAAACACCTAGAAGGTTGTAAGAATAAGAGGTACTTTAATTTTTATTACCCCTGAGTAGCTTGTGAGCTTTTCCTTATTTGGTTCTCAACCATGAATCATCATCATTACCACCCCCCCCCCCATTATCATCGTCACCATGAGCAATCATTTGTAGGTTTTCGATAGCTTGTTAACTTTTTGGAAGCCAAAATGCAATTTTGATGGTTGGGTAATGCAGAAATGTTGGAAGAGGGCTTGCCTAGCATGCACAAAGCCCTGGTTTCAATCCCAGCACTGGCTATATTGGGAATGGTATCACCCATGTGTAATCCCAGTATGTGGGAGACAGAAGTAGGAAGATCAGAAGTTCAGGATCATTGCTAGCTACATAGTGAGTCTGGGGTTACTTTTGGATACATGAGATCCTGCCTCAAAACAACAAATTCAATTCTGATTTGTTTGTAAATGGCAGAGCATTTGGTGATGAGACATTCTGGGTTTGCTTTCTGGCCTGGCCACTTGACCGCATGAGTCATTCCCCCATCTGTTCCTTTAGCTCCAGTTCTGGACATGACAGGAAAGTTGCTTACTTTGGCTTAATGAGCTTCAATGAGACTAAAGCTAGGAAATGCTTCTCAGACTCCTGGTGTTTGTCAAGGAGTCACTAGATGGTATTTATTATTTTGGTTTAGGGATCTGGCTTTTGGTGATGGACGGCCTTCAGGGATTCACACAGGCTGTCTGTGGCATGAGGAGAAGCAGAGACGTTTCGTTTCCCTCTCATCTCTATGACATTGGGGCAGGAGTGGCCTCCTCTGAGATTTGAGGAGTGCCAGTTTCCTTCTTATTGGTCTTGAGTGTTGACTCTGAGCCTACACTGACCTTGAATGCTTGGCTTCTTTTCTTCAGCTCATACATTCCAACTTTGAAGGGGAAGTACCCTATCCCAGGCACAGCAAAGAAGCCATGATGAGCATAGGGACCTTCAGAGGTACATGGGCCTCATCTAACCCATCACGCATTTCTTGTTCTTTGAGATGTTTCTGTTCAGTTAGCATTCCCAAGAATGAAAGGAAGAATGAAGGTTGCTCTTAGGGTGTGTATTTGTTACTTTTATTGTTGCTCTGGCAAAATACCTGTCAGAAGTAACGTAAAGGAGAAAAGATGTATTTGGCTCACTGACTCAATGGCTGTAGCAGGTTCATGGCAGGGAGAATGGGTTCCTCACATCTTGGTGAGTCAGGGTTGGAGATGTGGCTCAATTGGCAGAGTGCTTGATTAATATGCATGGGTCTCTGGGGTCAGATGTGGCAGTTCACACCTGGGATTTAGCACTCAGGAAGTAGAAACAAGAAAATCAGAAGTTCAAGGTCATCCTCACCTACACAGCATGTTCAAGATTAGCTAGAGCTGAGAAGACCTTGCTTCAGAACAAAGCCCACCACCAACATATCACCAAAACCACCACCATAATCATCCTCCCATTACCACCACCACCACTACCCACCACCACCACCATCACCACCACCACCATCCACCACCAACCGCCATCACCACTATCGCCACCATCAAAAACAACTAACCAACCATCTTAGTAGATCAGAAAACAGAGAGTTGAGGGACAGAAGCAGGGTTTGGCTATATCCCTAAAAGATTCAGCCCTAGTGAGTCACCTCTGCCAGCCAATCCCTATATAACCTCTATAAACAGTGTGACTAGTAAGAGATTGGGTGCTCACATGTAGCTAGCTTATGGGCACATTTGGGATCCAAATTGTAATGAGATGGCAGTGAGTTGTAAGAAATATAGAAATAAAGCTCCATCTCTCTGCCTTCTAGCACCATCATTTATTAACTAGACTATTTTCTTTGTGAGTATGTGTACATGCGTATGTATGTGTGTGTAACAAGGTCTTACTATGTAGCCCAGCCTGGCCTCAAACGTGACCCTCCTATGTCAGTTCACCTAGTGCTGGGATTACAGCTGAGCGAGTGTCACCCCATCTGGCTGATTGCATCTGGAGCCTCTTACCTCTATCACTCTTTGTGATTTGTTTTTTCATCTCTAAAAGGAAAAGAAAAGTTGCTGCCTGCCTTGTAACGTATGCAAAGCGATGAGCAGTGTCCCCCATACAATAAGCGTTCTCAATATATGTTAAGTATTTTATTTTTCAGTCAGTCCTCTTAACAGATTCAAATCAAATTGTGGTCTGACTTCCCAGAGGAAGTCAGGCGTTTCTTTTTGGCTGCCACCGCCCTTGGTTATCGCAAGCTTTAATAAACATGCAACCCACTCTCTCCTACCAGGCTTCTTTAGGGCATTACCATTTCCCGCCATTGACACATGGCTGCTGACTGTAGGTATAGGAAAAATGTTGTGGTCTGGTCTATGTAGCAAAAAATATTTTGTGGGAGGCCCCTTTGATTAGCTTTATTATTGCTTTTAATTCAGTACACATGGGCAGTCAAATGTGTTTGGAAAGAGGCCACACTGGTTATAAAGATGGATAGTCTTAGGCCAGCTTTCATTCAACTTTGGAGTCAAGGAATTTGGATGAATGTTCTTAAGAACTGCTACCAAATATTTGGTGGTATTATACCACAAATGTTCATAACATAATCCTTCCCCACCCTATACCCTGTACATGATGCCTAAGTGTTATAGATTTAAAATAGTCTTGGTTTTAATATCTTTGAGTTTATATTTTTATTGAAGTTGCACATATACATAATTTAAAGTCAGAGTGTGATGTTAACTATGAAAAATGGTTGTTCCTTACTCAACCCTCATACTGTCCTCTGCCCGAGGAAGACACTGCCAACTGTACAACTGTTTCTTCTCACATAGGCTTCTGTTATTTAAACACCATATTTTTAGTGCTTTATTTTCACTGTCAAGCACTTCCTGGGGAACAGGTTGGAGAATGAGCCTTCACCATGGATCTTTAAGAGGCATTGCAGATCCAAACCATGCAATTACCAAGGTAAATCTTATTGGAAAGTAGGAGACAAGTTCAGAGGGCTATAGTTGTGCCCAACCTCATGGGTAGCTGTAGCTCAGATAGGAAGAGCAGAAAGAATAGCCTTAAATGAGAAATTATGCTGTTCAGGGGTTTGGGATACAGTTGGGTCAGTAAAACCCAAATGAAAATCTGAGTTTGATTGCAAGAATACCCTTACAAAGCCATTTGTGGTGCTGTACACTTATCATCCCAGGGAGATACAACATGGAGACAGATGGATCCCTGAAGCTCACTGGCCAGCTAGCATAACCTATTTGGCAGAGATCCAGGCCAATAAGAAACATTCTTTCCATCAGAGAGGCTTTACCCAGCAACTGATGGATGCAGAGACCCACAACCAAACGTTAGGCAGAGCTTGGGAAATCCTGTGGATGACGGGGAGGAAGGATTGTAGGAGCCAAAGGGGTCAAGGGCATGGAAAGAAAACCCACAGAATCAACTAAGCAGGACTCATAGGAGCGCACAGAGACTGACCTTACAATTGGGGAGCCTGTGTCTGACCTAGTTACTGTAAATGTTATGGTTGTATAGCTTGGTGTTCTTGTAGGACTACTAACAGTGGAAGTCTTTGACTCCTTTGCCTGCCTTTGGGACCCTTTTCTTTTGACTGGGTCGTCTAGTCCAGCCTTAATAAGTGGAGATATGCATAGTCTTATTGTAACTTGACAAGCTGTGATTGGTTCATATCCCTGGGAAGTCTGCCCTTTTCTGAATGGAAAGGAGGAGGAGCAAGAGCGGATCTGTTTTGGGATGTAATATGAGAGAAGAATAAAAATAACAAAAAAGAAAAAAAGAAACACTCTCTCCCACAAAAAGTGAATGATGCCCAAGGAACAGAACCAGAAGCTGTCTTCTGACCTCTTACAAATACACACACACACACACACACACACACACATGGATAGGTGGGGGTTCAGAGGAACCTTCTTTCTGGCCAGCTACTCCTCACAGCATGTTCTCTGAGGAGGGAGACAACTCTCCATGACATTGTCTGTAGCAGAGAATAGCCTGTGATGACAATTTCTCCAAGGATTTACAACATCCCTCCTCCTGCTTGGGAGCAAACTGTAAAGCATCATACTCTAACACACTGGCCATTGGTCTGAAGAAAACTGCAGCTTTGCACGACCCACCCACAACTTGAAAGTGGAGCACTTCATGCAGCTGTTTGAGCAAACCAGTTTGTGAGGTTGGGGAAAGAAGCGTTGTGAGGTTGACTGGAGAGATTCATGGAGGCGGCCAGAGCTCGTGCGGCATAGTGAACCCCCAATTCCTGGTACCTCTGCCCTTGGCAACAAGGATTGGCTTTGATTTGTCTAATGTAAGCTCAATAATTCACAGTTGGTACTATGCCTCTACACAGAGGTGGGCATGTTCGCTTGCTTGCTCTCTCAACAAATTAGCGCTGAGGGAAGCCTTTGCAAAGGAGAGATTAAATTCCCCTGTTTTTCTTGGAAAGCTCTCTAGGTCTCTGTCAGCAAATGCGCTGTGGCATTCTTTCCATGGTGGGCTGGCTTTCAGGCCACTTGTTATTTTTATTTCCTTTGTTCTTGCTCTTCAGTGTCCAACTCCCTGAGAGGGAGAGGATAGGAACTCTTGTCTCCACATGTGAGTATTTCCTGGGGGTAGAGAAGGGGCAGAAGGTAGGCTAGGCCAGAGAAAATCCAGCACGCTTCATTTAATTTGTATTTCAAAGGAGATTTATAGCCTTTTGAGAGACACCTATGTACATCCCAAATTCCACCATGGGATGCACTTGAAATAAGAAAGTCAGTCTTGTTTACCTGATGGTGAAATTGAACCAGCTATGATAGAATTTTCTTCACCACTTCTAAGCGGTCTCCAGATCTCATGCGGAGGAAGACAGTGTGGATTCAAGACGGTCCCGTGGCTGGAAGCGGATGCAGAGGCACTGTCCTGTCACCGTGTCCCTTGGTCACTAGGGCAGAAAATCACTTCGTTTCCTTGAGTACTCATGGTGAGGAGAGTCAAGCACTTGCCTTTGGCAAAACCCCAGCAAACAAGATAAAGAACGTGTGGGTTGGTGAGCTGGCTCAGTAAGGTGCTTGCCCCTAAGTATGAGGATTTGAGTTTGAGCCTCAGAATTGACATTGTAGAAGGAGAAGAAAAACTCATTAGTTGCCCTCTGTGCCCTACATGTGTCGTACACACAACATACGGGCACATACACACACACACTCATGTTTGCACACATGCATGCACACACATATGCATATATGCACACTCAGAGAGACATAAAATAAAAATATATATATATATTCGTTTTTTGGAGATTGAGTCAGGAAGATGAAGAGTTGAAGGTCATCCCAGCTACAGAAGGAGAAAAACACTAGAGTGAGCTATACGACACCCCATTTCAGAAGGCCATACAAGGCTAATACTCTGTACATCTACTTCACCGTCTTTTCTTTAGCCATTCACCTGTGTCCACGATAGGCTGACTTCTTGATTTGGCTGTCGCGAATAGTTCTATACTAAACACGGTTGTTTAGGTATTTCTGTTGGATAGTGGATTAGGCCTCCATGACCCAGGAGTCATAAAGTCAGGCCACACGGTGGTTCTATATTGAGGAGCTCTATATAGAAGTACTGATGTCCAGAGGGGCCAGACTAATTTACATTCCTTTCCCAGTCACCATCTCACACCCTCACGCCTGCATCAAATCATTACCACTATTTTTTTTTTTTTTTTTTGAGATGGTCTTATTCTGTAGCCTGGCCTGGCCTGGAACTTACTATGAAGCCTAGGCTCATCTTGGCTATCAGTGATCCTCCTGTCTCAACTTCCTCAGTGCTAAGATGAGAGCCATAATATCTAGCGTGTATTAGTTTTGATGGAGTTTCTTTTGCTAATACTCATTCTGGTCAGGGTGAGAGACTCTAAAAGTAAATTTGATTACAATTTCTCGTTTGTTAAACACATTGGGTATTTTTCATTGACTTATTGGCTACTCGTATTTTTGAGATGTCTACTCAAGTCCTCCACTCATTTTAAGGTTGGATTACTTGGTCTTTCTGATGTTTGTTTTTTGAGCTCTTTATATATTAAGGATCTTAGTCCTTTGTCAAATGAATAGATGGCAAAGTCTTTCTCCCACTCTGCAGGGTTTCTTTCTCTTCAGTTTATTGGTTATCCCTTGGCTGAGCAGAAGTCCTTTGACTTGATGGGATCCAATTTGTCAATTCTTGTTTTTGTTTCCTTGGTTATTGGAAACCTACCCAGGAAATGCCTGTCTGTGCCAATATTTTGAAATATTTCCAGTAAGCTTTCTTCTAGTAGTTTGAGTTTTATATTATAGTCTTTCATGTGTTTTTGAATCGATTCTTTTATGGGCTGAGAGACAGGAGACTGCCTTCTTTCCTTTCCATGTGACCATTCACTTTCTCCAGCTGCACCTGTTGAAAACTTTGTCTTTGCTCCAAGGTCTGCTTTTGGCACTTTTGTTAAGAACCAATTGGCTGGAGATTCATGGATTTATTTCTGGGTCATCTATTCTATTTCGTTAGGCAACATGTCTACTTTATGCCAATACTACAGTTTTTGTTATATTGACTCTATAGTATATGTAACTTGAGACCAGGTACTGCAATACCTCTGACACCGCTCGCTCTTTTTGACTGGGGTTTGTTTCAGTTGTTTGGGGTCTTTTGTGTTCTTGCAGAATTTTCCTAGTATTCTGGTAGGAATTATATTAAATTTACAGGTTGCTTTGAACATTATGGCCATTTTGATAATTTTGATTCTCCCAATCTGTGACTATGGGAAGCCTTTCCACCTTCTAGTATCTCTTCAATGTCATTCTGACCTGTGGAGGTCTCCCTCTATATCCTTAGAAATCTTTAGTTAGGCTTAATCCGATATACATCATTTTTCATTTGGCTGTTGCAGAGAGGAGACTTTATTTCTCAGGGAATTAATTGTTATTTAAATGAGGTCCTGATGCTGGGTACGTACTTTGTATTCTGCTACTTTAAGACTTTATTTATCAGATCAGAAAGACCTTCAGTATAGTCCTGTTGGTTTCCTATGCACAGACTCATACCTTCAGCATGTAGGTGTAGCTTAAATCCCCCTTCCTTGTCTCTAGGTCTTTTCTTTCTTCATCTTGTCTAATTTATCTGTTTAATATTTCTGATGCTATTTTGAATAAGAGTTGTAAGAGTGGACACAAATGTTTCAGTCTTGCTCTCAGGGGAAATGTTTTCTGTTCCCCCATTTAGTGTAATGTTAGTGATACATTTGTTAGCTATACATTTGTCATATAGAGCTTTTATTGTATTGAGGTGTCACCTACTACACCTAATTTATTCAATACTTTTCTCATAAAGTGATACTGGGTTTTATCAATGACCCTTTCTGTAACTATTAAGAAGATCGTGTGAGTTTTTCTTGATTTAATATGTTTATTGATTTGCACACTGTGAACCATCCTTGCATCCGAGGATAAAAGTTACTTCATCAGCACGTATGATCTTTTAATGTGCTGTTGAATTTGTTCTTCAATTATTTTATTAAGAATATTGTGTATGTGTGTATGTGTCAGGAGTAGTCTCTCTCTTCTCTCTCTTCTTCTTTCTTCCTTTGCGTATGTCTTTATCAGGTTTAGTGGCATGGCTTAACTCGGTTCATAGAATAAATCTGAAAGCATTTTTCTTTTTTTCTTTTTTTCTTTTTGTTTTATGGATGAGTTTGACGAGCATTGTTAGAATTTCTTTAAAAATCTGGTAACATTTACTAACAAGTCCATCAGTCCTAGCCTTTTCTTTACTTTGAGACCTTTTATATATGATTTAATGATATCACTTGCTGTAGATTTATTTAGGTTTCTTCTATCTTCTTGATTCACTACAAGAATGGAATCAGTCATCTTCTTTGAGATTTTCTAATTTATTGGCAAAGCCTGTTCCAAATATTCCCTAGTGATCTTTGAATACATAGCCTTTATGATCTTCGAATTTTAGTGATATCCTCTATAATATTGTCCTTTTTTGCCTATAGATTTATTTAACCCTCTCACCTCTCTTTCCCCTTTCTGGGTTTTAGGCCTAGGGTCTCACAGGTGCTAGACAAGTGCTTTAACACTGAGCTGTATTAATATTACTGAGCCCTTTTTATTCCTTAATTTTTTTCTTTTATTTTGAGAGAGGGTCTTACAAAGTTGCCAAGGCTAGCCTTGAACTTGTGGTCTTCCAGTCTCAGATTCCCAAGTGGCTAGCATTGTAGGCGTCTACCATCAGGCCCAACATTGTTCTTTTTAAAAAAAATTACTTTTTTTTTCTTTTTTAAGGACAAAGTCTCACTTTGTTGCACTGTCTGGTCTGGGACTCTCCACGTAGACCAAGCTGGTCTTGAACTCACAGAGATCTACCTATTTTTGCCTTCTGAATGTTGTCATTAAAGTGTGTACCACCATACTTGGCCCTTGAAGAGTTAGTTGCTTTGGGTCACAGTGTTTCATGGAAAATGAGTTCCATTGCTGTCGTGACCTAAAGATGATACTGTTCCATAGTGCCCTAGGTAGAGGTTACACTGTGTGATGCTGCCCCAGGTAGAGGTTACACTGTGTGATGCTGCCCCAGGTAGAGGTTATACTGTGTGATGCTGACTCTGAAGAGGTAACTGATGATTACTGAGCCTAGTAGAGGGGATACTCTGTGATACTAGTCCAGGCTGATACGACAATATTTTCATTTTCAGTTCAAATACAGGTGACACTGTCCTTCAAATTTGCAGGTATAAGTGACATTATTATCCCTTTGCTGAAAATGACAACTTCTTGAAAAACAGTGTTTTTGAGTAACTAATGATGAGGTTTGGTTTTTCTACCACACTCTGCATTTCTTTTTTACCATCTGCCCTCAGGATGATGGCACAAACCAGCAAAAGACACAACATTGCTTGTATTGAAAAATATCCCATGTGTATGTGTGTGTGTTCAAGTATGTAACTGTACATGTATGCATGCCATTGTGTGCCTGTGGAGGTTGGTCAGAGGTCACCTCACATGTTGGTCCTAGCTTCTCTCTTGTTTAATGCAGGGTCTTTGATGTTCGTCACTGTGCTTGCCAGGCTAGCTGACCCAGAAGCATGGGAGCCATATGTCCTTGGCTGCCATCTTGCTATAGGAGCGCACGGGGATTACAGAAGCATGCTACTGTGTTTGGCTCCTCGTGGGCTCTTGGAATTTTCAGTCAAGCTTTTGCACTCATGTGGTAAACACATTCTCCACTGAGCCATCTCCTCAGCCTGTGCTTGTGCTTTTTAAGAGGTGTGTGTTGAAAGACATCTGTGTAGTTATCTTATGTCTGGGCTTTGGCACTTGCTGCTCCCTTTTTCCTGGGCTCCCCTTCTTTTGTCTACTTCTATGACCTTCCCTGCCAACTTACTTTGCTTCACCAATACATTGCCATCCTTGGGAAATCTGCCCAGATACTGTTTCTTTGATATGATTGGATCTTCTGCAGCTGTTTTGATTTGTATTTGAAGTGTTCCTTTAAAAGGATAATGTACTGGCTGGTCCCTTGATGATAGTGCTATTTTGGAGGTTTCTAGAGACTTAAATCTTGTTGTCTGTCTGTCTGTCTGTCTATGTATCTATATACCTATGTACCTATATCTCTCTATATCTACGTATCTGTGTGTATGTATGTATGTATGTATGTATGCATCTATGTATCTATCTATGTGTCTCTATCTATCTATCTATCTATCTATCTATCTATCTATCTATCTATCTATCTATCATTGTGAGCACACATGCCATGGTGCATTTTTGGTGAGAAGACAGCTTTCAGGAATCATTTCTCTCTTCATTATGTAGTTCCTAGAGAATGAACTCAGGTCATCAGGCTTGGTGGTAGGTACCACTACTTGCTGGCCTCAGAGGAAGTTGATAACTAGAGGCAGGTTGTTGGGTATCTTGTCCTTGTACCTGCCCCACTCTCTCCTTGCTGTCTGAAATGAGGTGAAGGCTCTCTGTTATCCCACTCTATGGCCATTTGTTCTTCTTCCCCAGTGCATAAGGCCACGTAACCAGGAACTGACCTCTGACCTGTCTGAAGCCACCAACCCAAACAAATCTCTCCTCTTTGAAGTGTTTCTGTCAGGTATTTGGCCACCATGATGAGACTGTTTCTGCAATAGCCTTCCTCCTCCAAAACTCCTCATGCCTTCCTTTCACGGAGGTCAGTGTTTTTAGAGTGTTTAAAATTTTCATTTTTACATTATTTATTTACATTCTCTCTCTCTCTCTCTCTCTCTCTCTCTCTCTCTCTCTCTTTCTCTCTTCTGTTGTGTACACACATGTATGTATGTGCTGGTGGACTTGCAGGTCAGAGGACACCTTGCTGGACTGGGTTCTCTCTGTCTTCCACGTGGCTTCCAGGGCTGGAACTCAGCCTTGATGGCAGGTGATGGGAGTTGCTGAGCCACTACTATGGTTCTTCTGGGCTTTCCAATCCTGCAAGCTCTGCCTCCACAAGATCTATGTAAGAAGATGCTTTCTCAGCCCTCTTTCCCACTGGAACTTCATCAGCCAGAGTAGCCTGTGAGCTGCTGATGTTGACAGTGCCTGGGAGGATGGGGATGGGGCACAGCATCCATCTTCCTGGAGGAGCTGTGAGAGATGAAGGGGACTTGTTCTCCATGGAATGTGAACCAGGAACATCTGTACAGTGCTCTGAGGCTGTACCCGCACTACCTCAGGAAGAGTAAATTTGGGGTCTGTCCTTGGCAGGATAACTTTCAAGTCTGTTTGCCTAGCCTTTCAGAAGTTTCTGTGAAATTCCTAATAACCTCTAGGAAGTGTTCTTAGGTCAGTCAGAGTGTGGAGCCCAGGCTTCTGGTGGTTTTGACCTCTCTCCTGTAGGCCCCTACAAGTGGATCATTTTTTTTTTCTCTGCCACACATAGTCACATGTCACTGAACAAAGATGACTTCAACATTCATAGATCCTGCCTGGGCTGCCTCTCTGGTGGGAATTAGTGACTGCTTAGCCCTGAAGGGCAGTGGCTGCATTGTTATGTATGTATATCGAGTTTGGGCTGAAATCCAAATTTCTTTTTTTTTTTAAATTTGTAATGATGCCAGAATCCTCTGATCAATGTCTATGTTGAATTGACTCATATTCCAAGATATATAGAAAGTTGAACATGACTTGAGCAGCCATTGTTGCTTAAGATGACTACACTTAGGATGACTTTCAATTCTTGGTACCAGTTCCAAAATTTTAGCATAGCTTTTTGAACCAGCTTTTAAACTTCATGGCAGCACCTCTAAGTCAAAAGAGCTTTCCAAGTGGTAAAGGTGAACTCGGCATCAGTTAATTACAATGAGAATCTGAGGGAGAGCTCAGTGGTACAGAGCAGGTTTAGTGTGTTCAAGGCCCCCAGTTTGATACATAGATCTGAAAGGAAATAAAACAATAGAGCATCTGCTGAGTATATGCACATATGTGTGTATATGTATGTGTGTATATATATATATATATATACACATATATATATGTATGTATATTTATATATACATACATATATATACATATGTATATATATATATATACATATATATATATATAATTTAAAAGAGCAAATGGACATAAAACTACTTATTCACAAAAGGTAAAAGAGGCAAAGCAGAGACTGCTTCTTCTCCCCTGCAGACCTCTGACCTCTGCCTGGCGTGTTGCCAACTCAGGTTATGTGTGTTTTCTTTCTTCTTGTTGCTTTATGCTCTGGACAAGAAAGGGACGAATAGAGGTTTAAATGTCAGGGACAGCCACAAAGTGGCAGAGGTCTTCTTTCAAGTCAACACACTCTGGGCTTGCGTACAAAGGAAAGGAAGCTGCTGGGCCCATCAGTGGAAAAGATTACTACGCATTGCATTGCACACGAGGACCCTGCGCAGAGGCCAGTGGCGAGGATGTTCTGAGTTGGTCCCACTGTATTTAAGTTATTTCCATATCCTGCTTCATCTTTTCCTCATGAGTCCAGAGTCAGCCACCAGAATGCCACTGTGTGGGTGTCTGGTTTTGACATTCTCTTCAAGGCAGCGGAGCAGCCCGGGATCCAGACGCTAACAGATCAGAGGGAGCTGACATTTGATTATGGTCCTTTAAATATCATCTACCTGTTTCCTTTAGCGAAAGAAGAAAATTACATATTTATTTTGGAGCATCTTCATGTAAGTTTTTCCACTTTAAAAATTCTTAATTGAACTTTTTGTGTGGTCCATGTATGTGTACATGTTTGTGTGCGTGTATATACATGTGTACAGGTGAATGCATATGTGTACGACCAGCAACAAGCAGTTAACCAACTGAGCCATCCCCTTAGTCCCACAAGTTTTCTTCATTGGAGATTCAGAACCTAGTGTTAGTTGGTATCCTCCAGCTTCTCCATGGTTTTAGGGGTTCATCTGTTTTATTGTCCTTTATTAGTTTACTTGTTTATGTCTTTTTTAGACAGACTGTCTCTATGGAGTCCAGGCTGGCCTTAAACTTGCCATCCCCCTGCCTCAGCTGCCTGAGTGCCGAGATCACAGGTGTTCACCAACACGCTTGATTCATTGCTTTGGTTTTTCAGTTCCATCTTCTAAACTTTACAACAGCCTGTATGGGCTATCCCAATTTCTGAATTTATTTCCTTCTTTTTGTTCATTTGCTTTACGTTTGACTTTTGAAGGATTATCCTTGAGGTCCACTAACACACCAGTTTTCAGCTGCCTCTTTGTTTGTCAGCCACCAGGAGTATACCTGAGAAGATCGTAAGTAAATACCATCCTGAGGCCAATGTGTGCGAACTGTCAGTTTGTATTCGTGTGATGTGAGAGAGCCTCTGCCACGCCATGAATCACTCAGGATTACCCTATGGAGAGCTTTGCCTTCTGCCTGAAGGATTAGGGAAGCAGGGCTTAGATGCCATCCATCAGTCCTGTCTTTCAGGGAACGCAAGAAAAGTCATCCTGCACCTGACCCACAGTCGAAGCTCTCTCCTTCCAAGTCTCAGAGAAAGGTCACCTAAAGGTAATGGAATACTTTTGTCAAGGTAGCACAGTCCCACTCCCTAAGCTGGCCTGGGAAAATGCTTGCTAGAGAGGATGACAGGGAGGAGGGGGAAGCTTAGAGAGCAGAAAGAAGGGAGATGGTTCAGTGCCCTGGGCATTTCTAAAAACCATCCTCCTCCTTGATAGTTATTAATGCCACTTTTAAGAATAATCCTGCTGAAATGCAGGCTTAAGATCTTCCCAGAAGAGCATAGATGTTCAACAGCACATGGTTGCTAAGCAGAGGAGCCAGGAGGACTTTTCTCATCTAGGGATCTGGACTTGGTTTTCTTTTCCTACCTCTTCATTGATGTGTGTGTGTGTGTGTGTGTGTGTGTGTGTGTGTGTGTGTATCTGTATATGTTTCTGTGTAGTGTGTATGTGTGTCTGTGTGTATCTATATCTTTATATAAAATCTCTGTTGAATTGTCACCAGCTTTTTGAGGAAACAGCCCCTTCTACATAGGGCAATTGGCCTCTTGGTGGTTTGACTTTTAAATTGTCTTCTGTCATTGTCTGCTCATTCCTCATTTCCATAGGCTGCTTTGGCCATGTATCTCTCCGATCTGTTCCTGCTTGGGGATCCTAGGAATTATTGCACAGCCCCATCTCTGTTTGCACTTCTGATGAGGCCATTTTGTTTCATGGATATAAGCATCATCTACATACTGATGATTCCCGAATTTATCTTACTTTATATTTTAGTTTGTTGAGACAAGTTCTCATGTAGCCTGGGTTGGCCTCAAACTTGTTGTGTAGCTGAGGCTGGCCTCAATCTAGAGATCCTCAGGCTTCACGTGTTGAGATTGCTGCTCTGGCCTATACCACCACAACTGGCCAATTCTAAAATTTATAGTTACAATTGGAATTTCTCACCCGAACCCCAAAGTCATATTTACACCCTCTCCTGCAGTGTTACTGGAGTGTCAATTTCTCAAATTCAAAGTGCCCAAGACAATATTGCAAATTTATGTCTTCCCACCCACTCCCACCTCAGGTTACTTGCTTCAGTTTATGACAACTCTGTCTCCTTCTTATGCTGCAGAACATTTCTATCTCTTGCACGGGTCTTCATCATCAAGTCTACACTCATGTACTCAGTTGCTAACTTGAACTCACTCATAAACCCAATGTAACAATGGTTACCCATGTAAGACCTGTATGCAATTAAGCCAACAAAATGAATCAATATTGTAGCACGCAGCACTGATTAGACTCAGTGAATAAAAAGAAGAAAAAAGAAAGAAAAAGACATGGAGGTAGGTTTGTGTGTGTGTGTCTCTGTGTGTGTGTGTGTGTGTGTGTGTATTGGGGAGTGACTGGGAGGAGCTGGGGGTGGGTCTTATTGACTTGACCATGATTGCAGTAGATTCTCATCTCTGTGGACCATCAGATGAACAGAAGAAACTTATTTCCAAGGCTGTGTTCTGTAACTCTACATCCCTGCTCATCTTCATGAGTAGCCTTTCTACATGTTTAGCTGCTTACATAAGAAATTACAACCTGGCTTCCTCTCTCTCACAAAGTCTCTAACCTGTCAGGAAGCCCTGTTGGCTTGACCATGAGAACATAGCCACAATTCCGTAATTCTTCTCTTCTACTCTGCCTGTAATCACTGCCACCTCTCACTTAGATTAAGACCAACAGACATCACATTTGTCCCATCTTCCCCTCCATGCTATTTTTAGTGGAAATAGTCCATCTAAAATTTAGCTTCCATATTTTCTGTACCAACAACTCATTCCAACGTCTTTTCATTGAATCCCAACATTAGCCTCAAAAGCCTTTCCCTACTTCATGTTTTTTTGTTTTTAAATTATTATTCTATTTATTTATTGACAATGTTCTACAGGTACTCATTGATCATTTCCATGTCCAACTCCCACTGCCTCCCAGTTATTCAGTAAGTATCCCTCCTATTAGTACTGCCTGCTGGGAGACTGACATCTTTCTGGCTTGATGTTGGTCAGGTCTTGTAAAGCCGACCACGATTGTGATGGGCTATGAGTGTCCTAGCCTTGTCATGTCCAGAAGACACTGTTCCACGGCAGTCCACACTGACCTCTGGCTCCTGCGTTTTCCTGTCCTACTATCTGCAAATCTTTCCAAGCCTTTCTGGGCAGGGTTGATGTAGATGTCTTCTTTAGAGCTGAGCATTCAACAGTCACTTAGTCTCAGCCCTTGGACCAGTTATGAGTCTCTGTATTAACTATGGTCCACTGCAGAAGAAGCTTCTCTGGCCAAGACTGAGAATAGCATTAATGTGCACTCCTTGGTTTTGAGATCACAATCTGTCATTGATGTTCTAAACCAATGTCCTTATGCTCCTACCTTAGGACACTCACAGTGATGTTCTCCAGTACACCACTGAGACACGTCCACACATGCTCTCTTACTCACTGTACTTCCTTGTCAGTGTTTACTGATTATTCTCTGCAAATACCATTTCATCTAGTTCTATAAAGAACTGCTCCATGAAAATGTAAATTTCCATGTGCTAATGCATGCGGTATTTAAACATATAGCACAGCATTGTCTTTCTATTTCCTGCTCTTCCAGAGCTTTAATGACTGCAGTTGAGACATGGGTTGCTTCAGGGGAGGGATAGGTATGGCCTAGATGAAGCCAGATGCCCAACGCTCAACCTTGAGCCTCTTAAATCCATAGCTAGACAATAGCATCAAATAAATACTTTTGATTTGTAAAACCTAGTTGGTGTAGATAGAAGAAAAGTTCCTTCTAACCTTCCTAAGGTGATTTGAGGTTGTTCAATTTAATCTATGTTACTATCCCATTTCCCCAGGCATAAATTGGGGAGACTGAAAACTTCTCAAAAAAACCTACCCTTTGTGTGGTACATTGTCCTAATGTTGTTGGAACAGTGGAGTTCAATCTGAGGTTTTAATTTTTTATGGATGATCTGGAAAGTGCTTTTTGAGAGAAATATGATCACTCAGAACAAGACATCTGTGATCAAAATCATCTGTGTCACAGAGTCAGCTTTATGAGATTTGCTTTCTGATGCACATGGTGAGGTAGGATCTCTGGGTCCCACCACAGTCCTGGATTGTCATAGAGTTATAGATAGTGCCATTTGACCAGGAAGCCAGAACTGAAGCACTGGTGGTTTCTTAGTCATAGGATAACACATGTAACTCTGTGGGAAGCATATGAGGAGAAATATGTATCATCAACCCAAAGGAAAAGCATAATTACCCCAAAATCATTGTTATGATTTCTTATGGCTATCTTATGTTATTATTTCTTATGATAAAATCATTCATATGATTTCTTATGGCTTATGCCATCACAGTCACCTTTATGTATAAGCCATGGTTTATATTTGAGGCAGTTACTTTAATCAAACTCAACAACAGTTTAAAATATGAGATGGGAGCTAAGGAAAGAACTCAGCAGGTAAAGTACTTGCCATGCAAGTGTGAGAACCTGGCTTTGGATACCCAGAACCTACATTAATCTGTGATCCCAGCATTCCTAAGGTGAGATGAGAGGTAGAGACAGGAGAATCGCTAGAACTTTGTAGATTAGTGACTATGGCATTCACTGTGGCAATGAGACTGTCTCAAACTGGGTGGGAAGCAAAGATCAACACCTGAGTTTGGAGGTTTCCAGCCTCCACAAATATGCTGTTGCATGTGTTCTCTCTCTCTCTCTCTCTCTCTCTCTCTCTCTCTCTCTCTCACACACACACACACACACACACACACACACATACAGAGAGAGAGAGAGAGAGAGAGAGAGAGAGAGAGAGAGAGAGAGAGATATTCCTTAAAAGAATGTGATACATATGATGAAATTTGGTACCAGTTTGCATTTCTTTTAGTTCTAGCAATTTAGAACAAATAAAGTGTGCTATCCAGTTATGACTCAAATCTGAAGTGATACTTTTTAAGTTTCATAACTACAAAGTCAGGGTCATTAAGGTATGAGAGCACCAATAGGCTGGTGACCTCTCAAGCTTTTGCATGGAAGGGAAACTGAGTAGAGAATAAAGGAACACAAAAGTGAAGATGTTATGTAGCAACTTCCTTCCCCCAACTGGAGGATGGGGAGGGGCTCAGAAGATTCCAAGAAAATGAAATATGCTAGGCCCAGGAATTACATGAAACCTACAAGTCTTAGAAAGCTTTTGAAAGTTAGAAAATCCACCAGATTCCCTCTTAAGAGTATTTCTATGAAGTAGCAATTATGGAGAGAGGAGACCCTCTCAGTAGTGGAGCTTTCTCAAGTCTTGCAGGGAGCTCAGGGGTGCAGCTTCTGTGACTCATCAGCCACGCTGGGGTAAGCTTTTCAATGATGCCTTTGAGTCACTGCACTCCTGTCAATCAACCCTCCCCCATGTGCCTATAAGTAACCTCAGTAAACTAATTAGTTCACTCAGCTAGCTTTAGGTGGAATCATTTCTCTGTTATGTTGGGCGAGTAGACATTTGTGCAAGCTTTCCCAGGAAACATCTCGCAACAGAAGGATACTTTTAGAAATCCATGTAAGAAAATGGATTTGGGGCAGAAGGAGAGAGTAATTCACAACTATGATTAACAGAAGAGTAAGTATTAGAATCTCTAAGTGTACAAATGAAAAACAAACAAACAAACCAAAGGGCAAAGATGTTTATTATCATAAGCCTCTTGTCAATTTCACATAGTCTATCTGGAAGAGTGCTGGGATTCTAATTCAGGCCTGTGTCTTAGACCATAATTATACACTACCTCTTAATATTCATATTTCTTGTTAATTTGTTTGCTTATTTGTCTTACTGCTGGGTGCTAGATCCAGGGGCTGACACACACTAGACAAGTACTCTGTCACTGAGCCACATACCTAACATCTTGTTCCCACCACTTCACAGGTGAGCCCGCTGGGTGTCACCACACATGATAATTTAGGATAGAGCTCTCTGTCCTCAAGTCCGGTCAACCCTGGAACAGTTGTCCAAGAACAACCTTGAAATTTAACTATAGAGCTTGCATGATTAACTTTTGCAGGCCCTAAAGCTGTTGGGTAAACCCCAAGCCCACCCTGACACCTGTTTTTTGTATAGCCCACGAACTACAAATAAATAACTTACATTTTTAAATTCTTGAAAAAGATTAAGAGACTAAGCAGGTCCTTTCATGATACATGAAGATGGAATGGAGCCGAGATTCTAGTATTGGTGAGTTGAAGGTTTCGTTAGGATATAGCTGCAGTCACATATGCACACAATACTACTGTGCAGAGTAGTTGTCTCAGAGATATGTGGCTTGTGTGTCTCTGTTTGTTACGTGGTCCTTCACAGAAGAAGTTTGAGAACAAGGCAGGTATCCTCTTAGACTATTATAATTATTTTATACCATCTTGATTTTCATTTTTTCATTTATATGGTGGTTTGAATAAGAAAGGGCACACAGGCGCATATGTTTAAATGCTTAGTCTGTAGTTGGTGGAACTGCCTGAAAGGGATTAGGAGGCGTGGTCTTGTTGGAGAAGGTGTGTCAGTGGGGGTGGGCTTTGAGCTTTCAAAAGTCTACACTATTTGCTCTCTCTCTCTCCGACTCTCTCTCTGTTTCTCTCTCTCTCTGTGTCTCTCTGTGCATCATACTTGTGGATTGGGTGTAAGCTCTCAGCTACTACTCCACTGCCATGCCTGTCTGCCTGTGCCACACTCTCCACCATGATTGCCATAGACTCCAACCCCTCAGAACTGTGAGCCTCCAAAGAGAATCCTGTCTTTGATAAGTTGCCTTGATCGTGGTGTTCTGTTAAGGCAATAGACAGGTAACTAAGACAATTTCCTACAGTGAAATGTGTTCTTTTACAGTTCATCACTTCCATCTGGGATCGTTTGTCTTTTCCCTCCAGGACATCCTTTAGCATAGTCTTCAGTAGGAGCTGTACTTTTCCAGCTGTCTGATTAGGAATGTTTGACAATGTCTTCATGTTCTCTTCCTTATTTGTGTGTGTGTATGTGTGTACGGGTGCATGTAGAGGCCAGAAGTCAACCTCAGGTATGACTTCTCATACCTCAGCTTCTCAGGAGCTGCTTAACTCATTTGTTCAAGACTCCTTCTAACCTAGGACTTAGTAAGAGGTCTTACTGGCCAGGTTGGCTGGCTGGTGAGCATCAGGAATCTTCTTGTCTCTGTTCCCCACGGCTAGGATTACAAATGTCCTCTCCATACTTTTTTTTTTTTTTAAATTTTATTTTGAGTGCTGGACCTGGGGCTAGAACTCAGATCCTCATGGTTGTGTGGCACACACTTTACTGACTGAGCCATCTCTCTAGGCTTCTTTTCTCATCAGCCTTGAAAAGAAGTTTTGCTAATTATGAACTATAACAAATAACTGTCTACTAGCACTTATTTTCCTTTCTATATTAAGGATGCTATTTTAGTGTCTTATGACTGCCGTTAGAAGGTAGCAGTATGTTTGTTACTTTTTAATGGTTATCTGACATTATTTTGGCTGCTTCTGACATATGTTTTCATAGTTCGCATATTCACCATGATGTTTTGACTTGTAAATTGTTTTTGCATTTGTGTTTCATTTATCTTCTCCACATTTTTTTTTTTTTGTTGGGAGCAGTAAGTATATCTGTACATGTGTGTAACATGGCTGTGTAGGCAAATATATTTTCATGTGTCTGTTGTAGCAGTATGTGACTGTGTGTGTGAGTGTGGAGGCCAGAGGTTGATGTTAAGTGTCTTCCCTTACTTCACTCTCCATTTTATTGCTATTGAGGCAGAGTCTCTCCTTAAGCCTGGGACTCACCAATGTGGCTAGACTAGCTAGCTAGCTTGCCTGTTGGATCCCCCATCTTTGCCCCCCACTCTTCCTCCTGGTTTAAGATTTATTTGTTCTCTTCAAACTGGAACAATGTCTAGTATCAGTTGTGTAAAGATCTTATCAATTATCTCTGTGGACATTGTCCCCTCCACGATTTCTCTCGGGCAGTGGACCACTGATTGGAGTCAAACTATTAGGAACCTCATTTCTCTATTTTACTCCTCTGGCTGTTCCTTCATCTTTCTATAGAACTGGGCATTTAACTTAGGACCTGTGTATACTAGGCGAGTGTTCTTCCATTGAGCCATAGCTAACTTATTTATTTATTTATTTATTTTTAAATTATTTATTTATTTATTTATTTATTTTTGAACATGAAATGCTTTTTTATAGCATGTTTTACAAGGGGAGGGGGTAAGAGGGGCCAGGTGGTGGAAAAGTACAAAATCTTCTTGGCCTGTGCCTTGAAAGATGTCATGGTCTATACGGTACACTGCCTTGAATTATGTTCTACCTGTTGTTCTTCAGAAGATATGGTACACTGCTTGAGTTATGGTCTCCCTGCTATTCTTAAGATGATATGGTACTCTGCTTTGAGTCTATCTGCAGTTGCTAAGCAGGATCTTGCAGTTGCCAAGCTTCAGAGGACATTGTGCAGGTGGGGAAAGGTAGGGGGTGAAGATAAGGGCGAGGGTCCTGGCTTAGCACGTGGTGCAGGGAGTGGGTGCAGCCTAACTTATTTATTTTTGAGAGTGCTTCTCACTAAGTAGGTCATATTGGACCTCCAATTGTTGACTTAGCTCCAACTGTCCTTAAACTTGTAATCCTCCTGCCTCAGTCTTCTTGGGAGCTGGAATTTTTAAGTCTATCTCTATAAATTTATTTCTTTTGCTCTATCTGGGTAAATTCTTCAGATTCACCTTCCAGACCATTAATTCTCTTTTTATCTGTGTCTACCTAGTATTGATACTTGTCTATTATTTTAGCCATTATTCTCTTGTTTCTTAAAGGTCAATGTGTTTATTTTTTACATCTCTTAAATAATTTTTGACATAACTTTAGTCCCTACAAACATTTTGACCCTGTCTGTAGTTAACTAGATATAAAGACAGTTATTTATTATTTTGTATCTGGCAGTTTCTACAGCAAACTGCTGCTGTCTGCTTCTTCTGGCTGCTGTGCCTTCTGCTTTCTCCTCTATGTCTAATGTCCATTTTCCTCTCAGCTACTCATTTCTATGTAACTTTATCTTGTTAATTATGAATCTCCAAGATCATGGTGAGCCTTTGCTGAAAGGATTGCTGCTTGTTTCTATGATTTATTGAGAGTGGGTTAATGTGTACATATATATAATCTAAAAGCAACATATATATATAATATGTATTAATCTAGTATATATATATTATAATTTTAGATTTATGAAGATGGGTCAATATATATTATATATCATATAAAAACAATATATAATACATATTAACTTAATATATGTATATTATAATATATATTAACCCACTTTCCATAAGTCTAAAATTACATATATTGGCTTTGAGGTTTTTAAAAAAAATCTTTTTGACTCTCTGTATGTCTCTTTCTTTCTCTATCTCTGTCTGTCTCTGTCTCTCTTTCTCTGTATCTCTCTCTACCTTGATCCCTCAGCAGTGAATTTAAGCTACTATGAATCCATACTAGGGCTAGGTCTCAGCTAAAACTTCCCATGAACCCATTTGCTTAGCCTCTGCTCTAGGGTAGAGACTTTCTTTCAGACTTCCCCCTTTCTTCTCCTCCCCTTCTTTCCCCTTCTCTACCTCTTTTCTTTTTGGTATTTAGACACAGGGTTTCATGTAGCCCAGGCTGGCATTCAACTCACTATATAGCTGGGGATGGCTTTGAGCTTCTGATCCTTCTGCTTCTACCTCACCAATGCCAAGGTAACAAACAGGGACCATCATGCTGGGCATGGAGATCCTTTTCAAGCTTACCAGTAGGACATGGGCACAGCCTTTGTCTGCTGTGTTTTTACATGAAGAAGTGATCACGTTGAGCCCCGCCTCTTGCTCCTTCCCCCTTATATGGATTGGCAGCTCCCTGATGCTTTCCAAGAGGGCTGCCTTTCCTCTTACCTACAATCTCAGCTTTTATCCCCCAGCAGGAGAGAGTTTGCACACTTTTGTTTTAAGCAGTAGCAATTACAGGACATCACACTTCTCCTGGAGCTTTGATCTTTTGTGCAGAAAATATTTTTTTTTTTTAGTATATCTACCTCAGTGTAGATATATTTAAAAATCTTTGCCCCAGATATAGTATAATAGGATTATACATACAAACACCATGTGAATAAAGATGAAGCATATACTTCAGCAAATTTTTACTGATACTGAATCCCCAATGAGCAGAGTCTTGTAGTAGGATGGGCCGCATAGAAATGATAGGAGGATAAAATTTTCTGTAAAACCTTCAAACCCAGTACTGGGGATAGGCACTATCTTTTAAAATTATTCAAATTTTTTTGAGACAGGGTGGCCTCAAGTTCAACTATGCAACCGAGAAACAACCTTGGACTTGTAATTAACCTGTTGGGGTTTAGGCAGAACTGGAGACCAACAACAGATCTTCCTGCATGCTGGGTAAACCCTCCAGCAGCTGAGCCACAGCCACAGGCAAATGTTAACTTTCATTCACGTGAACTTACTGCAGAGCTGTGGTGAAGAGTACACAAGTATACGCTCCTCTGAGATTATAGGAGTGGGAAGTGTCCCTGATGGGGAAGGAGAGAGAGAACATTGATGGGGAGAGTCAGAGAGGAACGTGAGCGATGCGTCCACAGGGAGGCTAAAGCTGCACCCTTCACACAGTGCAGAGGAACATGGCAGCCGGATGAGTCGGTCTCCCATGTGACACGTGAATATAGGCGCATTCGTACACGCACACGCACACGCACACGCACACGCACACGCACACACACTTTGAGTTATCTGCTTGATGTTCCACTAGCCCCTTCAAAAGCAAGGAAGGCTTTCCCCTGGTAGACTATTTCAAATAAGAAGCCACTTCTGGCATCCTTGGGCCTCTGGGCACATGGTTTAGCAAGCAAATTACATTGTGTGGAGGGGCCAGGCATCTCTTCCTCCACCCAAATGGAAGCGAGTGCCAGGGCTCAGGGCCTGACAAGCAAAGCATGGCAGCATCTCAGCCCATACTTTCCCCAGTGGTCAGCTGATGGCACAACTGTCCTGGACTTGGTGCTATGTGAACCTTCTTGTGAAAATCTATAAACATTCATGTGACTTTAATTCACAGAAGACTGTAAAGTTATGGATCCTCAGAATTAGAAAAAAATCAAACAATTCTACGGAATCAAATTGTGTCCTGTTATAGATACTGGGCAGCTACATTCTTATATGGTCTGTTTTCATATTTGTCATTGTCTGGCACATGAAGTCCAGGCCAAGGTCAGCAGGTTTATGTAAAACGAACAATAGGGAAATGTATTAAAGGGGATGCATGCTGATTTTTGCTTTGTAGTGAGCGGTGATAAATGCACAAGTAAGTACATCCAGACTCTAAGGGTCGGTAAAGAGCATGCATGGGGCTCCAGCTCAGGTTTAGCATATTTTGAATTCATCTACAGAGCAATAATTGGAACTTGTGTGTCACAGAACGGCTGGGTAGGTGACTGTGGAATACAGAAATGTGTGGCAAGAACCTGGGCGAATATGAACTAACTTTGTCACTTTGAGAATTTTGTACGGAAATGTAAAGGGGTGGCCCTGGCCTCGGATTAAGCCTCAGGTTTGTGGAGGGTGAATATTGACAACACAGTGCAGGGTGAATGATCTGATTGCATGTGTTATGTGCATTGGCTGAACACTTAGGGGCCAGGACAGATGACAAATCTTGGGAGGGAAATGCCATAAAACTCCACCTCAATAGTAGATTGTGTTGTTGTACGGTTGTGACGCACCATGGAAAGCAGAGAGATGTGCGACTTCTTACTGGAGATGTGCAGAATGTGTGTGAGTCTGCAGAGCTCCTTCTCGGAACTATTAGCTTTAGGTCACAGCCAGGGATGGATGAAGACAGAGACAAGGGTGGCTCTCTGTACTGGAGGGATAGAAGTGGACAGGCCTGGGCACCAGACTTCATTGGAAATCCTTAGAGAAGAGATGCTGATTTGGGAAACTTGAAAATTTGGCCATCATGAGGGCATTAACTCTGATGTTTATCTTGGACACTTACACAAATTAGGTAAATTTGTTGTTTGTGATGAGCAGGGAGAGGCTCTTCTTTCTGGGGCAAAGTTAACTGGCTAGTTGAGATATTTTGGCCATGTCTTTCTGCTTGGTGGAGCCTTGAGGCTTCGGACAGTCTACACTTAATGCTGTAGTTTTTTAATCTTTTTTTATTTTCAATTTACTTATTTATTTACTTGTGTGTGTGCGTGTGTGTTGTGCATGTATGTACATGTTTTCATGCGCGTGTGCATGGTGTTTAGGGGTATACATGTATGTGTTTAAGGAGGCACATGGAGGTCAAAGGTAAACAAGTGTCTAGCTTCATCACTCTCTCTTGTTTGCTTGATTGCTTGCTACATGGTCCTAGGCAGCCCAGGATAGCCTCAGAGTCACTATGTAGCAAGGATAATTTCAAGATCTATCTTCCTACCTCTGAAGTGCTGAGATAACAGGTGTGTGTCACCATGCCTAGGTCCACCTTATTTTCTGGAACAAGATCTCTCACTGAACCAAGAGCTCGCTGGCCAGCGAGTGACTGTAAGACCGTATGCTAAGTTGTGATTAGCTAGAGACATTAATTAATTAATGGCTGATGAAGTCTGAGAAGGAGCTTCCTGTTAAATGAGTGTATAGCTTTTTTTTCTCATTCTCTAGAATTGAAAGTTATTACGTTACAGAGTAATTGTGGAGTTGACATGGGGCTATAGGGTACAGGGCATATTACATATATATGATATCCTAATGAAAAACCTTCCCAAATCTCAGAGCATATTGAACTCTAGGGATAAAATTCCACTGCATAAATCCTCATGATGCATGTACAATTATTTATGTCTTTACATTCCATTGCTCTCGGATAGAGTGCATTCATCAAAAAGAGTGACTCTATGTTGGATTGCTGAGTACTAAGTTATCTCTTTGTAAAGATGTGGGGTCTTTGTTAGTGTTTGACGATGTCCTTGTGTTGCTAATTCTGCCTGGTATGAATAGAGTTACTGAGGTCAGATTGCCCCTGGCATTTGGTAGGTACCACACTGTAAGCTGACTGTCTTTATAGACGGTGGAGTGAGTCCCATTGTTGATTTAATGGAAGTCTCCATTTTTTTTCACACCGTGAAACAGGTGGAAAAAAAAATAAAGCACCTTGTTGGAGAATCCAAGTTTAGAATTTGAGTGTTGGTCTTCTGGCCATACTGGATTTCTGCCATTCAGAGCTTTGACTTTGACTTACAATTGCCTTCCAATACTGGAGGTGTTCATGATACAATTAGTAAGATGGTTTAGAGCTGTAAAGTCTTACTCTTGTCCATATTAATAATCAGCATCTTCTTAGAAGAAAGACACTCTTTGCATAGACTCCCAGGTCGGACAAGTCCTTCAGAGGTTTCTTTCCAATAGGCAAGTGACATTCTCCGCGTTTTATTGCTTTATATTGTTTGGCTAAAATCTTGACCTGTAAGTGTATAATATATCAGGTGGCTAGGAAAACAGCAGGAGGGGGTCAACCTTATGACATTCTCTGTTAGAATATCCTTAAATCGTATCAAATTTGTACCCTGTCACGCACCATATGGCTCTTGCTCTCCCCGTGACTGCTTTTTCATGTGAAGTACTCTGGACGTTCCTAAGTTGAACAGATACTAGCCCTGTTTATAGTCATTCGCTAATTTAATAGAAATGATGATTCTTTTCTTTCTTTTCTTGTGCCCACTTTATCTTTATTCAAGCTGGACCACCCTTACAGAAACATGCTGAAAGAGAGACGTAGCCCAAACTATTGAGATGAATTACTTGTTTGATAACTATAATCTATTTTCTTTTCCATGAACCCTCTATCCCCAGCCCAGCACCAACTGGACTTTGTGACTCCTTGTCACCTTGGTGCAGAGGATCTCCAACCTTTTCTCCCTGGGGCTTTCTGGTCCTTTTTCAGGTGGAAGGGATGTGGGTGGCTGGAGCTGAGAGATGAAAGGTGGGATTGTTTGCCTGTCATCCTGCACTCTTGCCACCTGGCGACGGTGTTTCTGGTGAGTGGAGATACATAATGGCCATCTCAGGCCAACATGGTCCTTTATTTCCTGGGGGTCAGGCTGGAGGAGAACCAGGGGGCCAGAAGATCTGTTGAAATGTGACCCCTCCTGGAGGAGTGAGAGCCCTGAGCATAGGGGAAGGAAATGACTTCAAGGGAAAGCTCAAAGCACTGAGATCAATAGCTGAGAGTCAATGCTCATTTTCAGGAACAGTGTAATTTAAATGCCCTCGGGGATGCACGTGGAGGCCCACGGCTTTGTAATTTTGACTTAACTTTGCTTTCCAATGTGAATGTATGAGACTGACGGAATTGTGTTGTGGAAAATCTCATACAAGGATAAAACAGTGAAGTACCTTACTTAAAGATCGCTGTTCTTTGCAGTGTTCCTCGCCTACCTAAGGCTGCAACTATTTTATACAGTTCCTCATATTGTGGTGACTCCCAAAATAAAATTATTTTGGTGCTACTTCATTTTGCTACAGTTTTGAATCATAATGCAAATACTTTTTTGGAGAATGAGGTTTGCAAAGGGGTCAAAGGTTTGCAAAAGGGGTTGAGAAGCACTGGTTTATAGACCCTTAATAAATGAGATGTGCAGGCCTTCTGAGTTCCCCACTTATGTCTTCCCATGGATTAGTGACTCTTCTCCATGTTTAACTTGCTATAAATCTTTAGAGACCCCTCTGGGAGAAGTTTATGGATGCCATAAACAGTGCCCTTCGTACACGAGCGCAACTATAGACAGTGATCGCATATTGTGTTTGCCAAAGCTACAAGACAGAAGTTTGAATGTTTTCACCACAAAGAAGCATATCTGTAGACACACTTACCGAACTTAAAAAGATCATCATGTATACAGGAATCAACTGACCCCTCCCCCGAAATACGCATGTTTTATTTTTTACATTTCATTAAAAAATTTAAATTAAAAAAAATAGACAAACTTTACCTCTCCAAATGCCTCTAGGACGAAAAAAGAGGAAGAAATTTCTTATCGAGTAGCAGCTATCAAATAAAAGTCCAAAGTGAAAGGAAGATAAAATTTCAATGAGAAAAAAAAAAATGTTGTCACATGCGGAGGATAGTGGCTGTTCCGGGCACTTACAGAGCATGTTTTTACGGCTTGTCCTGCTCACTGTCTGCCTTCAAGTCTTCTTTGCATCGTCAGCTAATTGTCCTTTTGAGTGCTGGAATGGAAAATGTCTTGTGTACGCCAGGCAAGCACTCTAGCGATGAGCAACACGGCAGCCCACTTGACCAAACCCTAAACCTTCTACACTTCACACTGGAGACTGCCTGGCATGTGATGGCTGTGCAGGACACCAGGCAGGGAGTTATCAGTGAAGAAACCGACATTTCTCTGTATTCTCATTAATCTTTTTCTTCTTTTAAAATTGAGCAGGAGGGAGTGTGTGTGTGTGTGTGTGTGTGTGTGTGTGCAAGTCAGAGGACAACTTGAACTCAGGTAGTCAGGCTCAGTGACAAACGCCTCTGCTTACTAAGCCTCACTGCCCCATCTTCCTCTTTTCATCCTAGACCCAAGCTGACAGCAGAGTAGACTTTTAATTCTCCTGTACTTGAGATGGAAACAGGTCAATCATTGGGAGTTTGAGGCTAGTCTAATCTACATACTTAGTTCCAGGGCATCTAGGGTTTCACAGTGAGCTCTTGTTTCAAAACAAACAAAGGACAAACTAACAAGCAAACAAGTGATCCAAGAAGAACAGAACAACCCATCCTGGGCAGCAGCACCTTAGCTTCTTCAGAATAGTCTTTGACTATCCAGGGTTTCTGCCAGAGGGACCAGTTTCCAGTGCCCAAGTCAGGGGGTGAGTTTGTCTAACCCTGAGCAAGATGAATGCAGAGGAAAGCCAGGCTGTTAGGAGACATTCAGGTGCCATGTTGGCTTGGCTGCTATCTCTGTCAGAGGATGCCAATGTCTTCCGACCATAGCTTTCTCCAAAGTATAGTGACTACCTTAGATGAGAACTGATGTGTAGGGACCCAGGTGGATGATTGCTGACTTAGTTTCTTTCCCTGTTGCTGTGACAAAATACTTTGATGGAAGGAATTGAAAGGAACAAGAGCCTAAGGAGCTCATTTCCAGTGATGGTCCAGCATGTCACGAAAAGTCAAGGCAGCCACAGCTTGATGCGTGTTGCATGACATTCTTAGTCAGAAGAGAGGGATGAAGGCAGGCATGTAATGGTACCCACCTTGCTCTCTCTACTTTTACAGGACCAGCAGACCCTGTTCAGGGAATAGCTCCACCCACAATTAAGATGAATTTCCCCACGACAATTGATGTAATCAAAAAACTAATCTCCCAGGCTTACTCTGAGACTCATTTCCCTGGTGATTCTTGATACCGTCATGTTGATGGTTAATACTAGCCACCATGACCTCTGAGCTTCTTGTAGCCCCATACCTCTTCACACCTACCCAGTGCACATAATCAATGGGACCACAGGTACGCTCAAACATCCAGGCATCTGTGACTAGGATTTGGAATGGATTTTGATTTTTGGACTTGGAATATTTGTATCAAAAATAGAGGAATGTAAAAACTGATTATTTATTGTGTGTATGCATGAATATAAGTATATCTATCATGCGTGCATATTCATATACACATGTATCTCACCTCTTCTATACATCAGAATGCTGCCCGTCTATCTGGAACAGGAATTCTGTTTGTGTGTGTGTGTGTGTGTGTGTGTGTGTGTGTGTGTATGTATGTTTGTAGAACTATCTGTGGGAGTTGGCTCTCTCCCTCCAACATTCAGATCCTGGTGATGAAGGCAATCAACTTTACCTAATGAGCTACTTTGCTGGCCCTAAGGAACTATTTTATATAACTCCTATATGTTAGGAAGGACACATATAAGAAGGGAGTCATCTGCAAAGGTATATTGACCAGAAATTTACAAAGAATAAGAAACTGAAAGCTAGGCATGGCAGAGCAGCCTATAAACCCAGTACTTGAGAGGTAGAGCCAGAGGATCAGAAGTTCAAGGTCACCCTTGGCTTCACAGCCAGCTTGAGGATAGCCTGGGTGCCAAGATACCCCATCTCAAGGGATAAAATGTTGGTGCTTATACTGGAGAAGGATTTGACAATAATCCCATGGAATACTTATGCAATTTACTGACTTTAAGGACTTTTCAGTTGTGAACTATCAACATTGGGAATCTGAAACACCATCTACCAGTGTAAATTTCACAGAAATATCAAGAGCTAAGTTCTGAATGTGTTTGGGTATATGTGAGGTGGGGATGGGAAGAGAAGAGTCTGCTGGAAAGAAATGAGATAATTAGGCAAAATTATAGACTGAAAAAAGTAATCTAGTAATAACATTGTGTCTTTCATGGTTTGAATAGTGCATTTTCACATTTTTAATGTAAGCGATCTGCGTTCTGAGGAGGAACTTTTGGAAACAGTGGCCTAAGAACATGCTGTGTAGATCAGGCTGGTCTCAAACTTAGGGTCACTTTCTTACCTCAGCCTTCCCAGTGCTGGGAGTAGATATGCATCACCTCACTGGCCCTGAGATGTCCCTTTCATAGGGCAGCGAAGGAGATGTAAGTTAGCCATATTGAAGAACTTTCTATGAAGCTGTACCACAGCAGAGTGAGGAGGTCTATAGGATTTCTTTGCTTTAAGGCTTTGTTCTGGGTCAGTAAGGTGGCTCAGCAGGTAAAGGCTTTTGCCATCAAACCTGGCACTTTGAATTTGATCCCCAGACGCGCATGGTAGAACGAGAGAACTGACTCACACAGATTGTCCTCTGACTTTCACATACGTGTTATGGGATGTGGGCACCCTCTGCCAATACTCCTTATCTGAGAGATCAACTACGTTTCTCATTCCCAAAGCAGTGTTTAGCAAAAATCCCTAAGAGACCCTCCCCAAAAGCAAATGAAAATTTGAGACATGGCCCATGGAAACAAAATGTGTGTGTGTGTGTGTGTGCTTGCATGCTTACACTAGAATTTGAACTATGGAAACAAAGTGTGTGTGTGTATTTGCACACTTACACTAGAATTTGAATACAGTCGTTTCTGCGTATGCTCTACCATGGAGCTCTTCTCCATCTGAGGAATACAGTTCTTTTAATTTTGCTTATTATGCACTTTTTTCCCCTCAAGTGTCCATCTGATTGGGGAGGGGGATCTCTTAAGGATTTTTGCTAAACATTGATTTGTGAATGAAAGACACAGCTGAGCTTTTAGATAGGGAGTTAAGAATCACAAACAGCTAAAGGAACAATCATGTCAAACCAATCGTGGTTTTGTGCAACAATGGGGAGTAATATTTTGAAGTTCTGTTCTTCTTTTGACTGCAGGCCGAGGCCAAGAGCTGAGCATTAGCATTTCCATTCAATCGGTGGGTGGTGTTGCTTATCTTCTTAGTTATGTAATCCTCGTTACTCATTAGGATGTGGTGTTCTTGCTGTGAGGCCTCAAACATTTTTCAGGCAACATAATGATATGTGCTTCTCAGGACTATCATAGTCAAGCTTCCAAAAAAAAAATAATTCATGTCCACACATCTTTAAATAGGTGTCCAGGCTGCTTTCTCTGTGTTGTGTTAAACATTTTTTTTTTCCTTCTGTTTTGGTAGGTTCAATAGCAAAGAACCTGATGGTTTGGAAAATGTAGGTTAGCATACCACCGAGGAAAGTCCCTTGCTGAAGCACGGTAGACAGAAAGCAGGAAGTCAGCGGTGGCCTGCACAGATTGCTGCTGAGAATTCTCATTGCTGGCCCAGCACCGCTGCAAAGGACAGTAAGAACAGTAAGAAAGGAGGGAACCGTTGATGTTTTCTTTGGGTTTCTAGATTAGTATAATTTTTATTAAAGCAACACTTGCTGCTCGATACACTCTCCTGATGAGTCCATGGTGTGTGTGTGTCTGTGTGTGTGTGTTTGTGTGTATGCACCTAAACATGAGTGTGCATGTTGATCCTCAGGTGTGTCTACCTTGTTTTATTTTTATTTTTTTCTATTTTCCTAGGCAGGCTCTCTCACTGGTCTGGGCCTCATCAAGTAGTCTAGGCAGGCTGGCTAGTGAGCCCCAGGAATCCTCTTCCATCATCTCCTCAGTGCTGGGGCAAAAAGGGTTGGTTGCTATACTTAACTTTTTTATTTTTTTATTTTTTTGGTCTTCAAGTGAGTTTCCCAGTTGGAGCGGGAGGCTGTTCCTAAATCTGTTGCCTGCCCATGAATCCTATTCTCTTAACTCAGCTGCCTTTTGAGAGAGGATGCTTCTAGCCCTGCAGAGACTTGATGTGTCATGGTTAGGGGATACCTGGCAGGGATGGGGGCTCTACCTCCTCAAAGGAGAAGTGAAGGGAGGCCGGAGGAGGGTGGAGGGAGGGATGATGTGATGGGGGGACCAGGAGGAGGAGGAGGAGGAGGGGGCATCAATTGTGATGTAAAGTGAATAAATAAATAAATTAATGGGGAAAACAAAACAAAACAAAATAAAACAAAACATGTGCATTCTGGAAGGCAAGCACTTTACTATCTGATTTCTCTCCTAAGCCCAGCAATACAGCTTTGTATTACCCTTTCTCATGTCTATAGGCACAGAAGTGATGCCTAGACTGGGTTCTGGATGGATGGATAGATGGATGGATGGATGGATGGATAGATGGATAGATGGATGAATTATACAAACTGTTTTATAGTGAGAACCTGTAGACGTGAAATCTGGCTCTGTCAGTGACCAGCTGCCTGACCATGGCTATCAGTTACCTTTCTTAGCATGGTGAGAAAAATCCCAGGCAGAAAGGATTTAAGGACAGAGAGGTTTCTTCTGCTGATGGGTTGGGATCGAGGAGGACTAGTTTTGTTGAAGTTACTCTGTGGTACCCTGACCATTTGGCAGAGGAGGTTCTCACACACTTGCTAGACCAGGAATCAGAGAACAGATCATAGCTGGAGGTAAGACACAACCTTCAAAGGTGTGCTCTCAGAGACCTAAATCTGCCAGCTGGGCCACATGTCCCAAAGTTTTCACAAACTTCCCAAACAGCACAACTAGCTCATGTTTAAAGCACGACTTTATGAGGGACATTGCTGATGAAAACTGTGATACCCCAGAACCTTGGTCTTCGGCTGTGGTTTCCTGATGGACTTAGATCTGGGCTCCTCATTGCTAGTATGCTCCCATCTACAGTACAGTAAAGACATACAGTAGTCTACAAGCCAGGGTCTACACTGCTCATAACCTTCTTCAGTCACTGGGTTTGTCAGAATTTCCAGCATCTCAGGGGCTGAGACTAGTTTAGTCAACTTTCTGCTGCAAAGAGATGCACTACTCACCCCAGCTCTTTCCCCGTTTAGGGGCGTCACTCAAATGATGTCAGACCAGGGTGGGGCAAGGAGGGGGCAGAGCCAATGTAGTACTTGCCTTTAACACTCCCTCCCCCAAACTGAGAGATAGAGGCAGGCAGATCTCCGTGAGTTTGATGCCGGTCTGTTCTATGTTTCTAGTTCCAGTCAAGTCAGGGCTACACAGTGAGATCTTGTCTCAACAAACAGACAAACAGACCAAACTGAGAAAATAAAAGTCTGAGTGATTGGGGGATGATGCTCAGCAGATCTGGATGCTAGGATCTTGGAATTGATTTCCCGAACTGCCCCAAATTGACAAACAAACAAAATATGCCATATAATAAGAGTAACTTAGGTTGTTTATGAAGCACTTACTATATTTCAAAAGATTTTCAGGCTCTTATTTAATTTGCACAATTATGTTGTCATCATCATTAACCACACCATAAGGCTAAGGAAGGCTGCCATTTGTATAAAGTCATCCAAAAGTATCATAGCTGGAAACCATGTCTCCCAACTCTAAGACTGGTGAAGAGTCTTGGACTGGGCTACTTCTAAGTTTCTTTTCTCTGTCATTCTGTCTCTGCATTGCCACTGGCATCTCTCTCTAGTGTGTCTCAGGCTTTGTATTCCAGAGCCACCGATTTTACAGCCACACTAGCACCATCATTTTCTGGCAGGGCAAATCTGTAGACACTTGTTTGTTAAGTCTGGATGTGAGCCCGATGTCACAATTTATGATTTCCTCCAAAGTTGAGGACCACAGTGTCACTGTTTATTTTATATCTAGAATGACTTATAGAGTCAATTCTATCATCACCATCATCACAGCCATTGCAATCATCATCACCATCACTATCATTATGTGAGACAGACTCTCACTATGTAGACCAGGCTAGCCCTGAATTCATAATCCTCTTGATGTAGCCTCGATGCTGCATCTCTGGGTTAGCCTTTTCATTAATTAATATCTTACAAGTGATGAAACAGAGGCAAAGAGCTGCTATACAATTACAAAGTCAGTGTCAAGTTGAAACCGTGAAGGGTAGTGTACAGTTGCAATCCCAGCACTCCAGGAGGCAGAGGCAGGAGGACTGCTGCAAGTTTGAGGCTAGTCTGTTCTATAGACTAGTTCCAGAACAGACTAGTTCTACAGACTCAGTTCCAGGATAGTCAGGGCTACATAGTGAGATCTTATCACAAATGAACACAAACCTTATTCACAAATTAAGTGCTAGCTTCTGTTAGTACTAAACATTTATTAAGAATTAATTAAATGAATGAATGACAACATTATTGATATCTGTTTGGTTCTTATGCTTGCAAAATGCATGGGATCAGATGGCTTGTGGGCAAACTAGCTGTGTCTGTGGAACTCTCTAGATCACAAAGCCCAGATGTTACAAGAGAATTTAGAGTAACAATTAGGCAAGGTAAATCCCATGAACTTTGGCAATGATTGGCAGTAAAAAAAACCCACTTGACCTGATTATTTCTGCATGGGAATCTGAATGGAGGGATGATGTTGTTGGCCAATGTAGAAGGCACACACCATGGTGAAGCTAGTGGAGCTTAAATTAAAGAAACCAAGGATTTTACTAAAGTTTGCAAAGAAGTATCAGCAGCACAGAGGGTAAACTAAATCTTTGCCACTCAAAGAATATTGTACTTTACCATATTGGTTTAAAAAGACCATAGTGAAACCTAATGCTTTGTGTGTTCTCTAGAAAATTCTTCCAAATGACCAGACCTAATTATCTCCTTTTAAAACAACCAAGCTCAGAATAACTTAAGCTGGGGTTCTTACATAACCAGGAAAACAAAGCCCTTTAAAGGAATTGAGACTTGAACACCATTTGTTAAGAAAAAACTGTCTTTATGCAATGGTTGAGAGAAAAAATCCTCACCAAGTACAATTAGCAGGTATCTTCTGGATATTAACTTGCTGTGGCTTTTATACATGGTCATGTTTGATGTGGTTTCATGCAAAGTCTACCTCAAGCTTGTTTAATCCCAACAATATGTGCTTCATTTTACCTGCCTCTCTCCACTTGGGATGTATTTCCCATGGCTGTTTATTAATATAAAGAAATGTGTATGCAGTGAAGTCTTTCCTTCTAGTAATCTGTACTTTATGGGTAGTTACTACATAATACATCAAATCCTTATATATGGGGATATATAGATGTATATTCATAAATAATATATATTCCTATGTTTTCTATTTACAGAGATACATTGAGGCCCACAAGAGTTCTCCCATCATCTCATGAAACTCCTAAAGAAGATGGAGAAATAAGTGTCTTCATTCATAAAGTAGAGAATACTAGAGGAAAAGATTTCATTGTATGTGGATTTCTTTATATTAATAAATATTCCCATATATATGTATACACACACACACATTTTTAACCCACTCTTATGTTAAGATTAGGAATGCCTTGAGCAACAGGGACTTCATTTTGACTAGTGTTTTTTTCCCAGGAAGGAAGGAAAATGGTGTTTCTTTGGTTTATCTTTCATTTGGTTCATCATTTACATTGCCAAGAAATCTCAGGCTACAGTTGTAGCTCAGTTGGTTGCCCAGCAAGAACCATTCCTAGATTCTATTGACAGCCCTGCAGAAGCCAGAAGTGGTATCCAACACCTGCAAACCAGCATTCTGACAAGGCAGAAGAAATCAAGATGATCCTTGGGTAAATACGAAGTTAAAGACCAGCCTGAGGTACATGAGAACTTGTCACTAAAAGCAAACCAAACTAAAACAAACTGAAAGAAAACATGTACTAAACATAAGATAATAAATTAAACACCACTAACAACAAAACAGTCCAACACATAGTAATTAAATACATATCACTCATAGGGCCCAACAGAAAAGTGGACTTTCTGATGCTGTCCTAAAACACTATGACCAAGGTATAGAAGAAAGAGTTCTATTAAGGCATATGGTTCCAGGGAGTTAAGTCCATGATGGCAAAGCATTGGTGTCAGATTGCAGGAGGGTGGAGCAGTGCCTGAGAACTTACATCTCAAACCACAAGCAGGAAGCTAAGAGAACACCTGCTCAAAATGCCTCTAGTCTTTTGAAACTCCCAAGGTCATCCTCAATGACATACTACCTTCAAAATAGCCACACCTTTAATTCTTTCCAGATAGTCACTGACTTGTGACCAAGTATTCAAACACACGAGCCTATGGGGACCGTTCCCATTCTAACCACCACAGATAGGATGCAGGGCCATCTGGGGTAGGGCAGCACAGATGAGATCTGTATTTGAAGCAGATAGATTTACAGTTTAGTTGAGAAGATTGTATATGGTACTAAATTAAGCAGTGATTCAAAGTACCATAAGATCAATGCAATATGAACACTATGGTTTCTAAAATAGAAGTCAGAGGAGAGAGGCCAGAAGAAAAACCATATACACAATTGGGATGTGTCTCCTGGTATTGAAGGATGAACATGTAGTAGTCCCAGGCCCCCTGGTGTGTCTGCTGGCTAAAATCAGGGAGAGTTAGCTATGGAGACAAGAGGTGTAGCCAGAGGATGCTATTTAGACTTCTTTTTCCTTTGGCCTTCTGATTTGCATCATATTACTTTGGGTTTTAAATTCCTCTGCCTCTTTTTGGCTCTAGGAGACATTTAAAGTACAAAGGAGAAGACAGTTTATTAAGTTGTTAAGTTGTTTGTCATAATATTTATTGTGGTGATGGAGAGTAGGCTAGATCTCAGAGATATGCACATCTTCCTATCAACAGAGGTTGAAGAGAAAATTAGTTTGGGGTTTTGTAATCTTGAAAATGGCATCCAATAAACCAAGATCCATATATCATCTCCAGAATGGTTCCTATCTGACTTATTTCACAATGCACTACACGCCCTGGATGTCAACCTACTTGCAGCCCTCCATAATGAATGATGTTTCACACAGGCTAACAGCCCTTATGGCAGTTCTTCTTCAAGTTTCAGACTGACCATTCTGTACAGTGCCTGGAATGTGACCTTCGCTGCCAGTAATTGGCTCTGGGACTTGATGCAAACCACTTTCTGTTTGCAGGGCTCACGCTTCTAGTAGAGACCACGAAGCCACTGGGCTAACCGATTTTGAACCCCTTCTATCAGGGTAGCCATTTTCTCTAAGAGAATTGTCTTCAGAATCATGATTTACCAATGTCGAGGGATTGAGAGTGTTGCTCAATGGTATTCTCCTTGTTTAGCATACAACAGAAGTTTGATCCTCAGCACTGTAAAATAGAAAAGAAAAATTGTTTTCTGATGTAGACTGAGATAAAGCCACCGAGTTATGGAAGTTAAACATTCCCATTAGTGATATTTATTCTTCATATTTAAAAAAATGTCACATTTTTATTTATTTGCTTTGTGCACATGTGGAGGACAAAGGACAACCAGGTGAACCTTGTTCACTCCTCCTACTCCCTGGGGTCCTGGGGTTAAACTCAGGTCCTCAGGTTTGGGCACAGGTAACTTTACCGGCTAAGCTACCTCACTGGTCCCAATATTTATTATCTTCATTCTGTTCATAGGAAACAAAATCTATGTCTCTGCATGTTCTTCACTTTCAGCTTTTGAGGTTCCTGGAGCTGAAGCTGGCCTTAAGCCTCCAGAAGATGATCTCTAGTGTCTGATCTTCCTGTATCTACCTCTCAAGCACCAGGATTGGGAAAATCTAATGGAATTAGGTCAGGCTTTTACACGCCATGGAATGAATTGTCATGTAGTCAGTATTTCTTTGGGAGAATTCAACACCATTGAGAGGAAAGGAACTTCCAGAAGATTCTATCCTGCAAGGCCTCCTTTAAGAAATCTTGGGGCCTTGATTAGCTCAGGCACATCTGTTTGGTAGGAAGGTCTGTGATGGTAGGAAAACCCGTTGGAAGAGAGATGGGCATATACAAGGTACTTAGGTTAAGGAAAATTTGCACAGTGAGATAAAAGAAAGGAAAGATGACTGGAGAAAAGGACCAGGAGGAGGTGAAGATGGTGCAGAGAGAAGCAGAGAGATGTGGAGTCAGATCCCACAGGCTGTGGGCTCTGCTGTTTCTGGCCAGGAAGCTGTGGTTATTTCTTCCCAGAGGAGGGTTGTTGAGTAGGATGCATAGACTATTTCACTACGGAGTGTAGTTGAAGCAGGGACTAGGCTAGGCAAGAGTAGTTATTATTTTGGAGTCTAGCAGATGAGAATGAAGAGATAAGGATACACTTAAAGGACTTGGGAGTGGGTCTCAATGAAGGCCTGGATGTGAGTGGGAAGGGAGGGAGGACCAAAGATGGATCCTCGATGTCTGTCTTTACTGACGGGAAGGTTTTGCTCTTCTCTAAGACAGAGAATAGGACCATGTCTTAGAAGGAAGATCTAGCGGTTTTTAGGGGGGTGGGTCTAGGCAACAGTTAATTGGAAACTTGGACTAATTTGATGTTTGGGTTCAGAATACAGAGATCTGCATGAGATCTGAGTTGGCCATGGAATTTTGGGAGTGGCCGAGTTAGTGACATTCACCAGGTTCATGAGCTTCTAGCATGGGACCCACAGCCTAGGGAAAGAAGATAGGTGAGAAGAGGTCTGTGGTAGAACCATTCTGAATTTATCATTCAGAGGCTTGGACCATGGAATCAACTAGTAAGGGAGACTTGAAATACAGAAGCAGAAGAAAGGAGGCGGGGCCAAGGGATGACATGTGCAGTCCTTTGGACAGGGGAGTCGATTGTTAGGCAATAGCCAATGCATGTTCTCAGGTGGCATCCACAACAGCACTCGGCTTATTTATTAATTAGTTAATCAAGGTTTTGGAGAGAGACTCCTATTATGTAGCTGCCCTATAACTCCCTATGTAGCTCAGGCGTCTTGGTACTGAGAATGGTCCTCCTGCCTCTACCTCCCAAATGCTGGGATTTATAGGCATATCCCATATTCTACAAAACATACCTAGCTGTTTCACAGTGGTAGTACCTCCTTAAGTGCTGTGAATAAAATGGGAAGGGATGTTGAACTGGACTACTTTAAAACATTAGGAAGGAGGAAAACTTGGAAAGGGGGGGTCATGAAAGAAAAGAAAGAAGTGTTTTGGGGTCTGGAGGAGAAGAGGCAGGAAGAAGCATAGTTTAGAAATAAATGCACATACTAGTGTGTACCAGTGACAAAGGAACTGAGAATGGAAAGGCCCTGAAGAAGGAGGGTTCAGAAGGGGAATGATGAGGTACAGGCATCCCTTGAAAAGGCAAGAGAGAATGTGATCCAAGCTCAAAATGGGCAATGACTGATGGGCAAGTGCTTGGGCCCTTCTTAAGATAATTGAGTTATCAGATACTGCTATAGTGGGGCACTTACCCCTTGTCTCAATTGCTCAACCAACGTCTGTGCATACTGATTAAGCACTTAGGGACTAGTGTGTACTACAAGAGGGCTGAAAAGATGAGTTATGACACAAGTACCTCGAAGCTCACAAGAGGACTATCTCCACAGGTGATCTTGGCTCCACAGGGTAAGAGCTGTCCATGATAGGGATGCCTGGGGTGGTGCCATGGTGGATAACCTAGTGTGTTTTGGTGCTTGCTTTATTTATTTAAACATATTTATCATTTTGAATTCATATGTATGCATGTGTGCCTTTGCACATGAGAGCAAGTACCCACAGAGGCTGGAGACTTTTTAATCCCCTGGAGTCGGAGAAACAGACAGTTGTGGGCTGATCAGCGTGGGTGCTGGGGGCTGAATCTGGGTCCTGTGCAGGAGTAGAACATGCATAGTCCTCACTGATGAGCTATCTCTTCAGCCTTTTGATACTCAGCTTAGAGAGACTTCCTGATTCCTAGGATCTAGACAGCCTGTCCCCATCACCCTCCTCTCCAAAACAAATTATTTAAACAGCCATGGCCTTAGTTTCTTCATCTGGCTTACCTCAGAGAAGTATAGTGAAAAAAAAAACATAGTAAAATAACTGGATGATAATGGTAAAGGGTTATTAACAATTAGTGCTACATGAATGCTGAATTACGATCGAGGGCTACATCTTCATTAGAGATAGAGTGAGTTTGGGAATATACTAGCATCCAACCACTTAGCAATAGTGTATTCTCAAAGGCTTTCTTGGGATAGAAAGCTTTCTCCCCTGGTAATAGGGACGTGCGTAAAAACAAGCCGGTGAAAACCCGGGACTCAAAGCTATTTAAGCATTTATGTCTTCATCAGTCCACACGGTTAAAAGGTGCCTTTTCCATAAAGGTAGTGCACCCAGGGCGAAGACCTCCCCACCTTGCTCATTAGGTAATTCAGTTATCAATTCATTGAATACTGTCTGTTAAACCTGATCATACTTAACAAACCCCAATATCTCATAGGAATGGCCATTGGTACTTTGACTTGCAGTTTGTATGTGGAAAATGGATCTCTCTTCTTATTTTTAATATTTAATTAACTAGATCATCATCTTCTTCCCCTCCTCGTCCTCCTTGTCCTCCTCGTCCTCTTCCTCTTCCTTCTCCAGTTTTGTTTTAAACTCAGGGCCTTACACATGTGAGACAATCTCCTGACTACTAGGCCACACTCCCTGCCTTTCTTTCTTTGGAAACAGTGTTTCTAGTTGAGGATGACCCTCCCACCCCCAAACACAGCACTTTAATCCTTCTGTTTTGAGTTCCTGAGGCAAGCACTCTGCCAACTGGGCTACTCCCTAACCCCTTGTTCCTCACCCTCCCTTACTTTCCACCTTCTCCCTTCCTTCCTCTCTTCCTCGTGTACAATTCAGAAAGAGAACAATCAGTCTGTAAGTGTACTTACATATTCACTTATTTATATTAAAGCCAATTAGTCTAGTAGAGTGAATATTAGTGGCTCAGTATTTATAAACTCTGAGAGGACAATGCTTCCTGCTTGCTGATTTGTGTCAGCCTTTGAAGCCTTTAGATACAGTTAACCTCCTGTATCTGAATCTGTGGATTTAACCAACTAGTCTGGACTGAAAAATGAAAAATGCTCTCTCTTGTGTTGTTCTCTCTCTCTCTCTCTCTCTCTCTCTCTCTTCCCCTCCCCCCCCCTCGTCTCCTGCTGGACTAGAACTCTCAATGTAGACCAGGCTGGCCTCAAACACAGAGATCTGCATGCCTCTGCCTTTCAAGTGTCAGGATTAACAGTATGTGCTATTATACCCAGTTGGATTGGAAATACTCTTTAAAATTCTGTCTGTACTCAGTATATACAGAGATTTTCTTTGTCATTATCCTCTATACAAAACAGGGTGACAAATATTTATATAGCATTGACAGTGTATTAATTATTACAAGTAATCCAGAGCCTATTTAAAGTATATTAGGGATGGAAAGGACTGGCTGTATGTAAACACTGTACCATGAAATTTTATATATAGGACTTGAGTATCCTGAGGTTGAGGAGGGGCACCCGACAGAACTAGTCCCAGATCTCCAGCAGATTCTTCAATATAATTGTCTAATTTCAGCCCTCCTAGCAACTCTGCTAGATAGGCATCCATATCGTTATCATAAATGGGATGTATGCTTATGTCTACACACTCAACATGGAATGGGTCTGTGCTATTAGCTACACCTTGTCTGATCCCAGAACTCTCTCTGCTTCTATTCTGTGCTTCCTCTTGGAAGGTAAGAATCTGGGCCACCTTCCCTCCAGAGCATCCAAGCTGTCGCAGGAATGCTCACTATGTAAGGAAATGTCAAATCAGCACCACGGTACTTATCAAACTGTATGTCACAGTTCTAAGGTCAAGGACAAGTGGTGTCAGTTCAGGAATCTTAGACTAATGAGTTGTGAGGTATTTATGAGTTCTGTATTGTGGTGATGCATTTAAAAAGCCCTTATCTTTTGTAGAGAGATGCTGACGTGTTTATGGATAAAATACTTGATGTCTGACGCCTACTTCAAAACGGAGGTGGTGGCTGGAAGTAGGAAGGTTAAATTCCATTAGACTGTCCTTCTACAGAGTGCATCTCACATGGGGTCACATTAGTGTTTTCTCTTGCTTTTGCATACTTTTAAGCTTTTTCATAGGGCAAGGGCAAGGTTAGAAGAAACCTTCAATGGAACTAAATAAACAAATAAAAATAAATAACTCAAAGGAGGAAATGCCAATGCAGAAGGGACGATTCCAACTTTTAGTTTTCAACGGTGATCTCACTTTCAGGAAACTGATTATAAAGCACAACTCTAACCGAATGACTTTGAGGGAGGGGACTTTCTATATTCTACACCTTAATCTATTTTAAACAATTAATTAGACTTTTGTTGTTTTATTTTTGTGACAGAGTCTCATAGAGCGTAGGCTGGTTTCAAAGATACTAGCAGCCAAGGATAACCTTGAACCCCTGACCTTTCTGCCTCCTTCCCCCAAGAGCTGGGATTACAGACACATGCTTCCACACCTGAATCATTTGTTACTTTATTGTAACTATACTGGTTTTTTATTTCTAATTAATTAATTAATTAAATTTCTGCTGTCTTTCTATATTGCCCCGGACCTGGTGCTCTTCCCACTTTATTCTTTCAAGTTCTGACAGGAGTGCATGTTCTCCACCTTTATTACTTTTTAAACGTTCATGCTCTTCATCAGCACATAAAGACCAACTCTCCTCATTTTTGTATATAGCCGAGTCACTGGTAGCTTTGGTCGGTGAAGTTCTCATCTGGAAACAAGAGAATGGAAATTAGAAATATTTAAAAAGTCTTTCCATCTCTAGAATCATGTAACTTTAAGTTGCCATCTGGCTATCATCATTGATATTTTTTCTTTTGGTCTTTTAATCCTCAGACCTCATGTTCATGGACAAGGACAGCACAGCCTAGTAATCGTACAGAGCCCAAAGGGGCATTGCCATCAAAATCTAGAACCACTTTAGGGCACAGAGCGCACTCGAGTGTTTCTCTAGAAAACTAAGTCAGCTGGCTTGTTCCTAGCACTAGTTGTCTAGGACCTCAGGTTTGACACATAATCGACTGTTGACCAAGAAGACTGAGACTTTCTGGAAGACAGAATGAAATTGAAACAGTACTGCTACCATAGCTGGGTGCTTGAGATGTGTGCTTGTAATCTCAACACTTAGGAGGTGGAGGCGGTAAGTTTTGAAGTTCAAGACCATCCTTGGCTGTATAGTGAGTTTGAGGCTAGCCTGGGGTATGGAAGACTCTACCTCAAAACCCCTTTCAAAACAACAACCAAGTAACAAAACAAAAACTAAAACCAAAAGCCACTCCTTCCTTCTTTCCTTCCTTCCTTCCTTCCTTCCTTCCTTCCTTCCTTCCTTCCTTCCTTCCTTCCTCACAGCTGACACGCAGTGGATAGGATGCATTATCCTGATGTGGTAACTCTCCATTGGAATTACTTATTCAGAACAGTCTCCGTATGTTCCACTGAGGAGTGGTGAGGTGATCCACTGAGTGGTGAGGTGATACACCTTTGATCCAGATACAAGTCAATTAAAGGCAGACCTGGTTTAAGGAAGACACAGGGTACAGGTTTGAGTAATCATGTTCTCATGTGAATTCATGAGAGTCCAGACCCACCTATCACTTGATGTGATGTGACAAGCTGTGTCCTCAAATGTACTTTGGTGCATGTATCAGCTGTGTCTCCACCCATATAGAAATTCCCAAGGCCCAGATAGACGAAGTTAAGAGAATTTTCATGAATGAAAAACACGTTGAGTACTGTTGTGTAGTACAGAAGAAATCTGTATCTGGGTAGAGTCAGGGCATCACACTTTTGTGTACTTTAAATCTACTAGAAGAATGGACCTTAATATTATAATTTAATATTAGTATGCAGTACTAAATTGGTATCTGAGTTATATATATGTTGGAAACTTTAACTTACTATTTTTTCCTATGTCTTTTTTGTAATTCTGCCTTTCATATACACTGTAAAATTGGTCAAAATAAGATACTTTCCTTAAACCTAGGAATTCAGGGTTCCAGAAGGCAGCAACCAAGCAACGTGTACAGACTTTAAATAACACAATAAAAATGACAGTTGTTTCTTACGGCAGCCACACATAGAGAGGGGTGAGCAAGTGCCAGTAGGGGTAATCACAGCATCCCTGTCATGGCCCGGCTTGATCCCTGTTTACTACTAAATGCTTCATCCATCAGGCCAGCAATGTTCCTCATGTAACATTAGCATCCTTTAAGGGCATTTATGACTCCAATATATAAGATATCTTTCATATCATATCATATCAATCTATCAGCACGGCCCTAATAAAACAGCCTGTGACTGAACTTCAGAGCATCATCAGGATGAATTCAACCTGGAAGAACAGAGCAAAAGGGGGAGCTTGGAAGCCCAAACCCTGTCTCAGATGCTCACATCAACTGATACCCTCAGGACCTTACCTGTAATCTCTGTAATCTGCATTCATGCTTGCGTAGACAACTGCAATGGAGATTTAAGTACCTACAATCATCACAAGATCTAAATTATTTTCTGATCTTAATGCCATGAATTCTTTCAATGCCTCTTTCTGATAAAGGAGAACTTTCCCAGGTGCCTTTCCCATTTAGTGTTTAATTGTCTTCCCCTGGGGCTTCATTGGCCCTAAAGTGCCTTCAGCAATCTGGTTCTATCAACTTCTGTGGTACCCAAGTGAGCATAAACCAAAACAAAAATGTGGTAATGCTTTATGGTTACCAAATTGGCCAAGTTTAAAGAAATAATGAGCTGGCATTAGCACTTACATGGGAAATTAAGGCTTTCTTTCACCACTGATAGGAATGGTTTCCAAAGCCTCATGGTACAGCATAAGAACCTTGAAGTCAGAAAAGAGTTCATAACATAGATGTATCAACCCTGCCACTGAGAATTAGCATCAGGAGGCTAAAATGGTAAAAGGATTCATTGTTCATTGTTTTTCAGGTAGATTACATTTTACATGTGGCAAAAATGATGGCTTTCTGAATGATAGAGTGTAGATTGGAGAAATTTGTCGGGCAGTATTTTTAAATAGAAGAGTGAAAGTTTCCCCAGGCTCTGTTCAGAGAGTGTTGCAGCTTTTTACAATGGTTGTTAACATATGACAATACCGTTGCTTCAGAAATGTAGAGACCAATGAAAAGCATTGATTGTTATTTCTCATTCCCATTTAGATGTCACTTGTGGTTTTCATCTATATCTTTATTTCTATATATTTCCTTAACATGGAGAAAGTATTTTAAAGTAAGAAAAACAAATTTCATAAAAATATATGGAAAATTTACCTTGGGTGCTCTCAGAGACCAAACCACCAACCAAAGAGCATATACAGGCTGGACCTAGTATGTATGTAGCAGATGTGCAGCTCAGTCTTCATGTGGATATCTTAATAACTGGATTGGGGACTGTCCCAAAACCTGTAGCCTGTCTTTGGAATATATTCCCCTAACTAGACTACCTTGTCTGGCCTCAGTGGGAAAGGATGCGCCTAGCCTTGTAGAGACTTGATGTGCCAGAGTAGGGGGATACCCAGGAGAGAATGCTACACTCTCAGAGGAGTAGGGGATGAAGATGGGGGAGGGACTGTGTATGGGGACCAGGGAGGCATCAATTGGGATGTAAAGTGAATACACACACACACACACACACACACACATATAATTAAAATCTATTACTTTTTACATGAATTTATTTTTCAGGCCAATCTTTGAGAACATAATGAACACTTGTCCTAGAAATTAATTGTAAAATTTATTATTAATATGTAGATATAGTTTCCAAAATTGTATGTGGTTATTTTTTAATCCTGTAGAATATCTATAATATGTGTGTACTAGATATAAAACAATTTCATTTTGTTTTAGAGACAAGGTCTCACATAGCACAGTCTGGCCTCAAAGTCACTATGCAGTGGAGGAAGGCTAATTCTTTATCCTCCTGCCTCCACCTTCCCATCTGGGATTATAGGCATGGACCACCACATCTAGTTTATGTTGAGGGATGGAGCCAGGGGTGTAGACAGGCCCCAGGGCTTTGCACATGCCAGGCAGGCACTTACATGGGTTACTACTGCAGTCCTACTACCTAGATTACATGAATAAAATTCTTTGCTGGAGTGTAAAAACACCTCTCTAGAGATGACGTTATTTAGCTCTTAGATAAGAGGGTGAAACTCTACTGGTCCTCAGTCCTCTGGCTTTTGTATCTTGAGGGTTATTTCTTTTGAGTCTGCCTTATGACACCTTGCTATGGAAACAGGATTTACCGTGCCAGATATCTGAGTGTGCCATATGGTGTAATAGTATTTTGGAATAGCAGAGTGGATTCTTTTTCCAAATGGCGGGGTCAATACGTTTCTGTGATTAACATTAACTCTGGGACTCTCGGCTGCTTTTCAAATTGCCCTGCACTGTGAGTCTTATTCTCCTTTACCGTTAACTCTATGCTCTTTCAACTTGGAGGAGTCTCTGAAAACAGTACCCTGAACCATTTGAAGCAAAGGAAGTGAGGCAATGCTCACTGCCCTCCCTTGCCTTGGGTGGGAGTTCTCATGGCTCAGCAGTGGAAAAGCAACTTCAGGGTGGAGAGGTTGAGTCCCACGATCAGATTTAAAGCTTTCTTATCACTACATTCATTCTCTCATCTGGGCATCTTCCTGTCTGACACAAAGCTGAAAATGTAGCCAGTCTAAGAATGCCCTGGTAGGTTGCTTCTCTGTACCATCAGGCTTCCCGATTCATGGTGGTCTGGGGCGGGGCTGATGGTGTGCGATTCTAAGAAGTCTGAAGAAGATCCTGGCCTGTCAGGGGATGCAGTTGGTCTCAGGCCTGCAGATGGAGGCTGGGTATTTTACAGAGGCTCTCAGTGAGTGCTTCCCTTTCAGAAAGTGATCATAAGGACATGAATAAGTGACTAATTTCATAGCAATGTGGCAAAGGGGTGTAAAATAACCACACTCTCAGAAGAGTCTGTGATTCATGCTGACTTGGGAAACTCAGAAGGTTTGATAAGTAATATTTAGAGAAGAATAGGTGACTTCCCCCAGGGAAAGAGGATGAACAGAGGCAATGAACTTGAAACATGCAGAGTGGACAATATTAGATGCTAAAAAGATATCCATAGATTGCTTAAGATTTCTTTTCTATCTGCCCAATATTTTCAGTACTCTTTATATTACTTCAGTATTATTTCTGTACTATTGAAAGCAGAACTGTCAAACTGCTGCTTTCAACCCAACATCATTATGATTTTTTTACTCTAATCTGAATTTATTTTTTCTAGAAGGCAGAGGAGAAGTTACGAGCATAAATGATCTTGCTCTCAAACAATCAATGATTAATTATCATCTTTAATATGCATGACACATTCCTTGTGAAATCAACATATGTCTACATGCAACCCAAATAAATAATTGAAAAGTTCAGCAAATTCAGTCATTTGGCACCATGTAATTAGAAAAAAAAAAGGATTTTTTAATGCTGAATTTAGTCAAATTGAGACACACGGTAGTAAAAACTTTTGATTTTTAACTCTAAAACATTGGGTTTTTAGAGTGAGTACAGTCTACAGGTAGAGTAGATGATGTTGTTACAGACTGATGGTGTTCCAGGAAAACCTATTCTTTATGTAACCTCTTCTGTTACTTCCTATAAGCATAATATTCATACTTCAGTTAAAATAATAATTGATATGCAGTAGCCTATCTCTTGAATGTTTCAAGTTACTTACCTGATTAAAAAAACTGATTTTAGTTGGTTGCTTGTTTAGTCAACTGATAGAAAGATAAGCCAGCTTTCTGAGGAACAACACCAGGTGGGAGCTGACGGTTTTGGCAGGACCTGCTTCGGAAGATTGCCTGTGATGCCAAGAAACCCAATATGAGTAATTCAGAACCTTCTTCCTTGCTGATAAGTTTACGTGAACATTTTAAGATATTGGATTCAGAAGGCTGGGAAGTTAGTTTAGCTGGAAAAGTCTTTGCTTTGTAAGCATGGGGCCTCAGTTTAATCTCCAGAACCAATGTTTCTAAACAAAAGGCCAGAGCTGGGGAGACAGAGACAAGTAGATCTCTGGGACATGCTGGGCAGCTAGTCTGACCTACTTGTCTAGGTTAGTGAGAGACCCTGCCTCAAAAGCAAAACCAAATAATGTAAACAGCTCAAACCAACCAACTAACCAACCAACTAACCAACCAACTAACCCACCAAATAATTCCAAGTGGTTAGCACTTGAGTAACCACAATTAAGACAATCATTTGACATAGACACACCTGATGGACTCCTCATATATATACACACACAAACACACACACACAGACAGACATATACACACAAACACACATGCACAGACACATACACCACACACACACACATACACACAATATACATAGACACAGGCACACATACACACATACAGACACACAAACATGTACAAACACACAGAGACATAAACAAACACAGAGACAGATACACATACACACAGGCTAACCTTCATATACTAAGTATTATATTCTAAACATGCTGATAAGTGCACTATGAACTATTTCAACAGGTCTGGTAGAACTGATTTTATGATTGTAATTGGTGTTTATAAGGGATATTGTCATTGTTTGAACCAGAAGGTAACTTTGATTTGTTTAAAGAGTATAGGCTAGTAAATGTTGAGCATCTTTTAACTCTACTCTTTTTTTTTCCCAGACAGGATCTTGCTATGCAATTCTCGCTAACCTGGTATTCACTCTTAGCCCAGGTTGATACTGAGCTCAATCCTCCTGTTTCAGTCTTCTCAATGATAGACTAAAGATGTGAACCACTATGATTGGTTTTTACTTCTAAGATTTTGTAATCACATTATGACTCATTTGAAATATGAATATATATTGCTAAAGATGAATGGTAATTTATCCTCTCTCTCTTTCTCTCTATCTGTATGTACTTTCAGAAGCTAGGGGAGAATGTCAGGTGATTGGTCTATTGCTCTTTATTTGATTCCCTTGAGACAAGGTCTCTCACTGAACTTTGATCTAGCAACCAGCAAGCTCCATGGATCCTCCTGCGTTCTCCCTGCACAGTGCTGGGGTTATGGGCCTATGTGACTACACACACACACCACACACACACACACGGTTTCTAATGTAGTCACTGAGGATTTACACCTGGGTTTCCCTGCTTGCCCATTAAGTTCCCTTATGCATCTAGCCATCTCCCCAGCCCTGATAACATTTCTGAAAGCATCAAAACCAAATTCAAGGCAGGTCTAGGGGCAGATGCCTGTGGTCCCAGCATCAGGGAGGCCGACGTGGAAGGACTTAGGGTGTGAGAATGGGTTCAGTTACTCAGTCAGATTCTGACTCAAAATATCATATCCAACACAGCAAACAACTGAATCGTTCCTCAAACTAATTTAGAAAGTCAACATTATCAGTACACTATAGATCAATAGTTCAAGCCCTACAGCAATTTTATTTATGAACTGTGTAAAATTGCCACAGTTCTCTCAAAAATCTTAAGGCAGAGAGTAGTAGAGGAAGATGGACAGTGTAGACCTCAAGTTCCTACATTTACATGCACAGATGAGTGCGCATGCCTCCTCTCCCCTGAAATACTTCAGAAAGTAAAACAAGCTTTGGCTATCAGCTATAGGTGAGTTTTGAGATCTATTGCAGACCCATGCTTAGCATGCTTGTGCACTCACCTAATGAGTAAGTGGAAATCAGGGCCTTGGACGTGAATGCATTTTTCCGAATTAATTCCACGTTTTCACTTGCCTCTGTTGAGATAAAGAGCTCTGTTGATTCTTGCCTACACAAGAGTCTGTGAACTTTTAGAAACACAGGGACATTCCAGCATTTTCATATACCTAGGGAGCTTTCCAATGATGGAAAGTGTGTGGTGTATGCCATCCTGATCTGAAGCCAGGTATAAGCCTGCTTTCTGCAGAGAATGTACCAGAACAGAACATGATCTTGCTGAAAGCCATTGATGCCATCAGCCTTTAGTGACAGGCAATATTTGTGATGGCATATGTTCTGGCTTGAATAAGAAATGTCACTCACAGGCTCATGTGTTTGGATCCTTGGCTCCCAGTTGGCAGGGAATCTGTAGGAGGTAGAACTTCACTGGAAAAGGACATCACTGGGTCTGGACAAGGCCAAGAGTTCACTCCTTCTACATTTCTGCATGTGCACACAGTTAAGATGTGGGTTCTCAGCTTCTTGCTCCTGTGTCTTGCTGCTATCCTTCCCCATAGACTTTAGCCCTCTGGAACTCTTACCCCCCCCATCCCCCTCAAAACAAACAAAAACAAACAAACAAAACAACAAAAACAAAACCCTGTCTTAAGTTGCTTCATGCCATGGTATTTTATCATAGCAGCAGAAAAATAGCAGACGACATCCATTTCACCGGAGTTCAAGGCGCATTATTGGACAGAAAATGTAATCATATAATCTGTATATGTACTAACATTTGAGCACTGTTTAGCCTCATTGAACTCTATGGGTTATTCCTCTCACTGTAAATGTGGTACAGAGATCCACTTCCAGCCAGATAAACACATGGGATCACTGTGGTTCTTATTTTTTTTATTAATTCATGTAGTCCAAACTGGCTATATATATAACTTACTATATAGATGAAATGAAGATGACTCTGAACTCCTGATCTTCCTGCTTATGATTATCTAGTCCTAAGTCACAGGTTTTAAAATTAAAAAAGGAGGGGGGGTGCAAATTGTTCCCTCTCCCCCCCAGCTCCCCTGTCTTTCTTGAGGACACCTATCGGGTGTCCATCCAGGTTAGATACTGCACCCCCTTCTCCAGGCTTGCAGGGCCCACCTGAGACCCAGGCAGCAGAGGTGGTCTTCACTATGTCCTCTAGGTTCCATTGGCTGGCCCACAGCTCTGCCCTTCTTCCCAGAAACATTCCATTCCACCTGAGGGACAGTCACCAGAAGTGAGCAGGGAGCTATTCCCTGAAATCCATTGAGAGTCCATACAATACCCATCACAATGGCTAAGACCAAAACCTCAAGTTGACAGCACATGCTAGTGAGGATGTGGAGCCCATTGATGATGGGAGTGTAAACTTGCACAACCACTTTGGAAATCAATCTGACAGTTTCTCAGAAAATTAGGAATAGTTCTACTTCAGGACCCACTCTTGATCATACACCCAAAAGATGCTCCACAATACTGCAAGAACGCATGCTCTGCTATGTTCATAGCCACTTTATTCATAATAGCCAGAAAATGGAAACAACCCAGATGTCCCCTAACTCAAGAATGGATAAAGAAAATGTGGTACATTTATATAACAGAATACTACTCAGTTATTAAAAACAGGGACATCATGAAATTTGCAGGCAAATGGATGGAACTAAAAAATGTTATCCTGAGTAAGGTAAACAGAACCAGAAAGACATGCATGGTATGTACTCACTTAGAAGTGGACATTAGCCATAAAGTACAAGATAACTATGCTACAATCCACAAACCCAAGAAGCTAAGTAATATGGAGGTCCCAAGGGATGATGCTTGAATCTTACTCAGAAGGGGAAATAAAGTAGACATCAGAAGTGGATTGAGAGAGGGAACTAGGTGGCAGAAGGGTGAGGAAGGGAACTAGGGGGTGGGGATTAGGTACGCGGAGAGCATGGGTTGGGGTTGGGGGTTAGGAGGCTGATAGAGAGAAGGAAAATTGGTGTGTATGGGGCCATCTCTGGGACAAGCAGGAAACCTGGAATGGGGGAGGCTCCTTAACAGATACAGGGCTGACTCTAGCTGAGACTCTTTGCAGTAGGGGATTTGGAGCCTGAAGCGGCAAACTCTTGTAGCCAGGCAGGACTTGCACTAGAGGGAGGGGAACATCAAACCACCCACAAAACTTTTGACCCCAAATTTGCCCTGCTTACAGTTTGTGCAGAGATAAAGATGGAATAGAGATTGAGGGAATGGTCAACCAATGACTGGACCAACTTCAGACCCATCCTTGGGAGAAAGCCAACCCCTGACACTATTAATGATACTCTCCTATGCTTGCAGACAGGAGCCTAGCACACCTCTTGTCTGAGAGACTTCATCCAGCAGCTGAGGGAAAGAGACGCAGAGACCCACAGCCAAACATTAAGCAGAGCTCATGGAGACTTGTATAACATAGGAGGAAGGATTGAGGGAGCTCGAGAGATTAAGGACATCACAGGAAGACCTACAGAGCCAACTAACCTGGGCCCGTGTGGGCTCTCAGAGACTGAGCCACCAACCAAAGAGCATGCATGGACTGTATCTATACCATATACACATATGTAGCAGCTGTGCAGCTTGGTCTTCCTATGTGTCTCCCAACAGTTGGAGCATGGGCTATCTCTGACTTGGACTCTGTTGTCTGTCCCTGGATTCCTTTCCCCTAGCTGGACTGCCTTTTCGGGCCTCAGTGGGAGAGGATGAGCTTAGTCGTGACGAGACTTGATGATGTGCCAGGGCAGGTTGGTACTGGGGGGAGCTCCCCTTGTCTGAGGAGAAGAGAATGGGGCAATAGGAGAAGGGGGGTGGGACTGGAGGAGAGGAAGGAAGGAGCCTATGATGGGATGTAAAGTAAATAAATAAATTAATTAAAGGAAAAAAATTAGAGAAAGCTGGGACCAGAGCTAGTGATCTGAGTCAAGTCTGTAGGATCCACATAATAGAAGTGAACTGAACTACACAAGTTATGCTCTGATCTGTATCGCATGGCTTGTGTATGTGTTCACACACTAAATAAAATGCAATAAAAAATCAGATGAAGGATGTCCCTCATATTACTGAACAGAGACGATGAAAGGAGACAAAAGAAGAAGAAAAGGAAGAGAAGGAAGAGAAGAAAAGAGAAATAGTAAGGTAAAGAAAGAAGAGGAAAAACATGGGAATTTATGTTTTATTTTTAAGACTGGCCATTATTTGTTTGGAAAACCCCACAAAGTAGTGAGAGTCACCATGTCCAATATGAAGGTTTCCTGTCTACCTACTGCTTCTTTTTACTCTTTACTGTGCTATGAAAATTCGGGTAATAAACTGTGCGGTTGTTATACATATTTACTGTCAGGCCAACTTTATCCACTGTGTTGAATGGCTACCATTTGATGGACTGTATTTATTAAACAGTTGCATTTAACAAGACAATGATTTATTTTCGAACAAAAATGGAGACATAATCTCATTCGGTTTTTTTTTTTATTGGCTGTATGTTTATGTAGGTACCTATTTATGTAGGTACATGTGTTTGTGTGTGAGGATGTGTATGCATAATGTCAACCTAGGTAGGGGCCATTACTCAGGGGCTATCTATCTTATTTTTTGAGACAGGGTTTCCTTCTGACTGGAGGCTTCTGACTTTAGCTTGGTTGGCCTAATTAAGACAGCATTGGCTTTGCTGTGTTTTCGTCTCAGCCTCCTGAATACTGGGATTACAGGCATGGATCACTGCTCCTGGCTACACTATTTCATTAAATAAAACACACTCATCTCTAATAACATGAAACAAATGACAGTTAGGAGCAACTAACTAGAATTTGCTAATTGTAATTTATTTATTGAGAGATTTTATGAATTTGGTTATCTTTGGGCAGCATTTTTTGTTGCCATGGCAATGAATCGGCAAATGGAGATTATGTGAATGGATCATGTGAAATCTCTAACTTGACCTGTGTGGGACATAATCCTTTGACATTTGACAATACTGTTGAAAGATTCAGTAATGAAATTTAAAAAATTTATTTTTTATTACTGTGTGTAAGATGCACATGTAGATGAGGTGTCAGTACCATGGTGTGTATGTGTGTGTGTGTAGGTCAGACAACAACTTTAGTAAGTCAATTCTTTCCTTCCAACTTTGTGTGGGTTCTGGGGTTCGAACTCAGGTCATCAGATTTAGGAGCAAGTGCCTTTACTCATTGAGCCATCTTGCTTGTCCTCGTTCCACTTTTAAATGGATCAATTGTCTGATGAATGCTTGGCATGTTTCTCAGATGGTCTCAGAGACAGACAAACCCCTCTTCATAATCTAAATTCACAAGGCTATTGTATCTACTTCATGATGTCCACCCAGTACAGCCTCAGTGTCTCTAGGAAAGGACTTACAGAGGGACATTGTTCTGGTTCTGGTGGACTTACATAACCCTCTCTACTTAGTAGGTTCTTAACCACTGTTTACGTGCTTTGATTTAATCTGGAGGATCAGTGAGATTCTTAAAGTGAGATTCATATACTTCAGTTTATGAAGTATAAAATAAAACAGAAAGAAAACAGGTTTAAGAAACACAATTATATTTGGAACGATATTGAAAAAAATCAATTTAATTAAGATGTATGTTAGCTTCTCAAAAATTAAAAGATTATTTATTATTTATATATATGTGCTGGTGTGAGTTTATGAGTACCTTGTGCATGTAGGAACCTGCAGAGGTCAGAAGAGGGTGTCAGATTTTCCTGGCATTGGAGTTGCAGATGGTTGTGAGCTGCCATGTGGGTGCTGGGAATTGCTGAACCCAGGTTCTCTGCAAGAGCAGCCAGTACTCTTAACCACTGAGGCATCTCTGCAGTCTAGTTCTCTGTGTTTTTGATGGTAACCTTAGTTTGTCCTTTGTGCTTTTACTAGCTGGAAAAGGGAAGGTGTCTGATGCCTGTGAAAGGATTTCAAGAGCTCCCAGGGCTTGTCAGAACATACTTTGAGAACTGCCGGCTAGTTCTCAATAGATGAACACTCCGTTCAAAGAACTGGATTTACTGGTCCACAGTGCTGTGTAATCATCACAAGAAAAGGGAATTTTGCACAATGGTGGGTCTTTTTAAACATGTACATGTCCTTGTGTGAGTGTAGATGTGTGTGTGTGTGTGTCAGGTCAGAGAACAACTTTGGATAATTCCTTAGCTACCTTCTAACTTGAGTTTGAGTTGTGTTCTCTTACTGGCCTGGAATGTCACCATGTTGGCTGCTTGGCCAATGAGTTTCCAGGGATCTACCTGCCTGTCTCTGCCTTCCTGCATGCCATCACTGAAACTATAAAGTACATGCTCTAGCGCAGACTTTTTATGCTAATTTTGTATCAAGCTTATATCAAACTTGGGAGCCTGCTCCTGCTTCTGTGGCAAATGCTGTACTAATTAAGCCGTCCCTCCCGGTGAGCATGACTCTTCTCTAGCGCTCCAGGGAGGCTTCATTTGACCTATTATATTCATTTACTTTGTGCTAAATTTGCTAACGACTGGGTTTCCAGTTTAAGAAGGAACTGGGTCCTCTGGAGCTAACGCCACCTCTCCTAATCGCTGTGTCAGTGCTTGCTCTGCAATCCCCAGAAGGATCTGTTAGATTGCCTCTAGAGACATGATAGAAGTATGTTAGCTGCCTAAGGGTTTTCTTGTCAGTAAGACTGACACCTGTGTCCTGATGAAGTTGTCCAGCTCTGTCCAACTGTTCACTTAGGTCTGTGGTTCTCAACGTTCCTGAATATGCAACCTTTTAATCCAGTTCCACATATGCTGACCCACAGCAGAGAATTACTTTATGACTACTTCATAACTGTAATTTTGCTACTGTTATGAATTATAATATAAATATCTGATATACAGGCTATCTGATATGCAACCCCCCCAAAAAAGGGTGTCGTGACCCCCCAATTGAGAACCACTGACCTAGATATAACAATAGATAATGAATACAGGCAGGGGAATCTGGCTACACCATCAACATAGTGAAGGGTTGAAAACAACTTTCTAGTAAAACGAAGAGCTCTATGAAGATCACATTTAACTTCTGCCACCACACAGAAATGGCGACATTGAAAAATACCAGCTGGATTACTATATTAAAAATTTTGCCAGGTGTGGTGTTGCATATCTTTAGTCCCAGCAGCTGGGAGGCAGAGGCAGGTGAATCTCTATGAGTTGGAGGCCAGTCTCCTCTACATAGTAAGTTGTAAGCCAGCTAGAGCTATACAGGGAGGCTCTGTCTCAAAACAGAACAAAACCAAACCAAACCAATCAAACACATTAAAAACCACTCACTCACTCACTCACTCACTCACTCAGTAAGTGAACAAATATATAAAATTTTAGTTTCATGTGTTGGAAATCAGCATTTACTGCTTCACATTTTAGGCTTCTGATAATGTAAAACAAGCAAACAAACAAACAAACAAAATAAAAACCCTAGGAAGCTTGTCTAACCTTTTGACATTTTGACACCATATTGTCATCCATGACGTTTGTATCAGAGACCCACACAATCAAATTACAAAAAGAAAAAAAATGTAAAAAAAATTTCATTCTGTTTTAAGTAGGTTGTGATTTTGTGTTGGGTCATGTTCATAGCAGGCATGCTTGACTCAGTGTTGGAACTGCTTGGGACGTTGGAAAGATGGTAGAAGATGGAGAAGAGAAACATTGGACTGTACATATCACATCTTCTAAATCCAATTTCCTTTACCTCCTGGCATTATGAACTAACTCCAGTTTTGAATCACTGTAATAAATAATAGCAATCTTGTTTCTGAATTTATAGTATCTAGTCCTAGGTAATCACCTATGTTTGATGCGGAAACAGATGTATTAGTCAGCCAATCAGCTCTAATGTAAGGTTTTCTCATTCTACAGAATCCACGAAAGTGGAAATATAATGGGCCCTCAACTCTTATGGTTCACCAGGAAGAGGTTTGCGCATTACTCACCATTAACAACAGAAGGCACTCTCTAGTGCTCATGCTATATACAGCCCTTCCCTTTCTCTGCATGTTTCATGCAAAGACTTTGTACTAACTGGTTGTTCAACTGGTCATTCCTCTCTGAATACTTTATATTGGTTTTTGTGTTTCATTTGACTAACCTTACACAGCAGATTCTTCTTAGTTAGAGCAACAATCTCCAGAAGACTCCTCCTGTCATGTGTCCATTTCTGTGGTGGGGCTTACAGTACCTTGTAAGTTGTCCTGATAGTCTGGAAATGTGGTTCAGTAGCATACATACACACACACACACACACACACACACACACACACGAGAGAGAGAGAGAGAGAGAGAGAGAGAGAGAGAGAGAGAGAGAGAG
>NW_021604604.1:15782959-15840369 GCF_004785775.1 Grammomys surdaster | reverse complement strand
GAGAGAGAGAGAGAGAGAGAGAGAGAGAGAGAGAGAGAGAGAGAGAGGGAAAGAGAAGAGAGAGAGAAAAAGAGAGAGAGAAGACAGAGAGAAAAAGAGAGAGAACAGAGAGAGAGAAGAGAGAGAGAGAGAAAAAAGAGAGAGAAAAGAGAGAGAGAGAGAGAGAAGAGAGAAGAGAGAGAGAGAGAGAGAGAGAGAGAGCACAAAAGAAGACAAGTTGGATTTAATTGCCATGAATTTCGCAAAGATCTTTCTCTGTCTTGACATTTTTTTTTAAAGTTAGCATACAAAATAATGGGTTTCATTATGGTATTTTTATTGATACATGTAATTTTATTTTGGCAAATTTTTTCTTAGTACTGACTGATTTTTTTTTTTGTCTCCTAAAGTTTGTTTAGATGTTTACCTAATCAAGTTTTTACTATTGTCTTTTAAGAGAGATTTTTCTCCCAAGAAATGCAACTTAGGTAAAGGCATCTTTTAGAATCTACACAAATGTCTACCATCTTTTAGGCAACAGCACTTTCCTTTGTCTACCAGGGTGGCCTCAAATTCCCAATTATCTTGTCTCAGCTCACCAGGAATCTGGTACTATATGCACACACCACGACTGGTCAAACACTTTTTATATTGTGAACATTTTTATGCAGCTAAGATTTGGTTAAGCAATTGTCAGCAGGGAAAAGAAGGACAGAAAGCATGACCAGTGGGAGAGAGCCACCGCCCCAGTTCCTCAGCGATGACAGCAAAGCATTACTGTGGTTCAATGGTTAGTGACTTTCTTGTTTCACATGAAGCCAAAAGCATGGGCCATTACCAAAGCAGTGGGAATGGAGTGAGGAAAAGGGATTGTGAAGAGAGAGAGGCAACTGCTTTCAAAGGGGTTCAGCCAGCTAAGAACAGTTCTTCCTGTTGCTGAAGGTGGGAGATCCTACATTCTCAGCTTCTCACCAACACAAACACAAGACCAATGCTTACAGAATAGAATGCAGGGTCGTTTTTCTTTCCTGGAGCACTCACATGACCTATGTGAACAAGCATGGTTGTTTTCCAGGGTGCCATTTGTAAAATGGTCCCAGATTTCTTATTCCCTGGGCATCCATTCCTTTTTTAAGTTCTGGAAAACAAATAAGGTCCTCCTATGAGGTATTTTTATTAAAAGTTACTGACAGTGTTCTTTAACCGGTGACTTTCGAAAACAACAGAAGTAATTGCTTGCAAAGAATAAAAACAACACCAGGCAGTAACTGTCAATTTGGGCATATAAACACAGCTAATTACATGTGACTTTTGCAAGCATAGTCTTGTTTAACTGCTGATCCTTTCTCTCCAGGTGGTAGCCCTAATAGACGGCTGGTCAGAATGTAGTCTTCCAGCTCTGTGGAGTCCTTGCTGATCGCTGTTGCCTGAATTGGTGCCATGTGGTCCTTAATCCTTGTTCTCAAGAGTCGCATCCTCTCCGGTGCAATGTGATGGGATAAAGATTTACTGTCTTTTCCCCAAGGTTTCAAGCATTCTTGCTACTGGAGTTGCTTGCCCTGCCTCCACTGCCCCTGACTTCAACCTTCTGTGGCTCGTGTCTTCTTTTGAACTATTGAATCTTTTTCAAAGTTGTGTCTTCTTTATGGACAATGGTACTACTCTTGGGTTTTCTGGAACTGTTGTGCCTTGGCTTGTCCAGTTTTCTTGACCACAACTCACCTCCTCACAGAAAGCAATTTGTTTAACATTGTATCCAGTGTATGTGCGCGCACACACACAATACACACACACACACACACACACACACACACACACAAACACATACACACACAGGAAAGTTTCTTGGAACAATTAAACCCTTACTACATAAAATAGACCTATGCTATACCTATTCTATTTTGTTGTTTTCTTCTCCCCTCTCCTCTTCTCTCCCTTCCTTCTTCTTCCTTTCTCCCTTCCTTCATCTTCCCCTCTTCTTCTGTTCCTTTCCCTTCCCATGAAAGTTTGAGTTCTCAGTTCCCTTCTGAGTCAAGTGCTACAGATTACAGACAGCTTCTCTCTGGTTAGTGCCCTTAAAGTTTCTCAAAGACTAGACCAATCTCTACTCACATTCCTCGCCCTCTGGCCAAGTGATGTCATTTCCTCTTGGTAGGTCTGCAGTATCGGTGGCAACTTGGTGATTCAACTGATTTATTTCTAATCAACCATAGGGGAGGAAACTATTTTACATATTCCTTCAGAAAAAAATGATAGACTTGTCAGAGATGCCTTTTAGAAGGCATTAGCAACAGAAAAATCATGACTAGGTGGGTTACTTCTTTACAAATGGCTTCCCTGGCTGTGTGCACTGACCCAAGCCTTTAATTCCAGCACTTGAGAGGCAGAGATACGAAGATTCCTTTGGGTTTCAGGCCAACCAGGGCTACAAGGTGAAACACTGTTTCAAACAAAACCAAGCCAAACCACCATCATCACAGTAATAATAATAATATTAATATTAATAATAAGTGACAACAACTGAAACAAATGTCTTTCCTGGCTAGTAGATGTCCCTTTATGATCAAATACTATTTGTTCAATATTATTCTGATAACCATCAGAAGAATATCATTCTTACTAAAATTAAGCTGTAACAGTTGATTCCAGATTCATTATTAAAATGAATAAAAAGCTGTTCTCAAACGCTTAGTCAGTGACTGATTCTTGATCTTCTGCCTCTGACTTGGACCCTGCTAAGGTCCTATAAGTTTGTGGTTTTCTCCAGGTTTTCCATATCCCCACAGGTCAATGTTATCAGTTGCCCAAACTTCCTTGGATCTAAGGTGATTAGTGAAACTTTCCAGATCTTTCTATGACAGGAAGTGCTATCGACCACCGAGAATGCATCCCTTTTGACTTATTGCAAGCAAAGAGCTCAACCCAAACCATTTGCTTATTTAACTTCCTTTGCCTCAGAATCAGTCATTGGCCAATAAGAAATGGGCTGAGGGTTTCTGGGAAGGATTTTCCTTTACTGTCATAGAACCTGCTACTACCTGGCTTTTTGGCAGCCATTTTGTAGCTACAAGGCAACAGATGTAAGGAGGAAGATCTTCCAGTAAAAAGTCCTTGAGCAGTTCTGTAGAAAGCCTATATCTTTCTTGGCAGCAGAGAGCAGCCACATCAGCTATGCATGGTTCTCCAGAAACTTCTAGTTACATGAGAAAAATGTGATGGTGAATATTAACTTGACAGCATCTATAGTCACCTGCTAGATGAACTTTTGAGCATGTCTAAGATTGAACTCATTGAGATGGGACACACCCTAAGTGTGAGCATCACTTCTCTGTGAGCCCCATTAAAAGTGGGCTTAACACCTGGATGCATCCATTTCTGCTGCCTGTCTATGGATTCAGTGTGACCAGCTGCCTAGAATCCCTGTTGCCATGCCATTCCCACCAGGGTGGACTATATATATCCCCAACAACTATCACCCAGAATGAATGCTAAATCTTTAAACTGTTTCTTCTCACATATTTGGTCACAATAACCATAATCATAATCAAAAACTAAAAACAACTTTTCAATACCACAGTTTTTCTTGGCCTATAATCAAATACACCATTGAGTCTCCCTTCAAATTTTGAATTTCTGTATCTGTCTTTTTCTCTGATGGAACTTTGATAAGTACAAATTACTATGATGATCCCTCCAAGTGTCACTAATTAGAGACAACGCTACTTTAGAGTAATTACTGACGAAAGTGCATCCATGTTACTCCATCCAAGACTCCTGGTGTGAGAAGCTCCTGCTCCACCATGTCCCAACAGGGTTCAAACATATTGAGAATTAACATTCTGTTGTTCTTTTCCACAGAATCGAAGGGCTAAATGACCCTGGCTGTTCGAGAGTTGGGGTTAAGTCAAGTGATTCTTTGTTGTAAGAATGATATTGTTTATATGTATGTATACCTGTGCATGTATAAGATTGTATACTTGTCTTTAAGCCTCAGACCAATCTCAAATGTTGTTCTTCAGGACATCATCCACCTTGGGTTTTGAAACTGGGTCCCTCACTGCCCTGGGATGCCCAGGCAATAAGCCCTAAGAATCTGCATCCCCCAGCTCTGGGACTGCAAGTGTAAGCCACCATGTTTGTCTTTTTTACATGGGGTCTGGGAATCAAATCTGGGTCCTCACGCTTGTGTAGTGAGCACTTTACCCACTGAGGTATCACCCTTTCTCTCATACTTTAGCCTTCAATGGTTTTTTAAAGCTATCTCTTCACCTTCAAGTTTTTACTATTGTCAGAATGTCCTAGAGCTGAGGAAAAAAGTAGGCCGTTCATACGGCTTCATTTGGAGATTCTTCCTGATTCTCCTTAGGATAAGAGAAATGAGCAGAGCAGGTAAGAGGCCCTTTTCACTCCAGATGAAGACGAAGATTCACTGAGTAGAATGGGTAAGGCTCTTAGTCAGTGCTCGGCAAGGATGCTGACTGCTGTTCCTGCTTCCAGTCCCTTAGGACTGTTCCTCAGGAGCACGAGCCTCCTTTGTGTCCATTAGACAGACTTGATTTTTGTGGCCAAGGATGAGCTAAGTTAGGACATATGTGCATAACTCTTAAACCTTACTTCATTTTGCTTGATAAAATTTTACACAATCCTGGGTATGTAGATACAGCAAATAGATAGTAAACCTCTACTGATAATAAATCAGAAAGAATTTAATCTTAAAGGATTCTTCAGTATATATACCACTTTATAATTTATAAATGATGAAAGCAAATTTGCATATAGATGAGATGAACAGGCCTCTTTAGTTTTACATGAAGAATTAAATCTTGGCTGAATATTTGATGTTGTGGGATATTGAGGATCATTAACATTTTCCAGAGTTGATTGATATTTTATAATCTTGAATACTGAGAATGTCACTTTGCATAAATAGTTAGTATAAAAATGGCAGGTATATATTTAGGCAATTTCAGAAATGTTTGGAAATTCTGTCCTAATCCTATGCCAAAATTCCCTAAATGGCTCCTCAGTGTACTCCTGATGTCAACCCCAATGGCAATCTTGAAAACCAATCATTCTGGCATAATCAAGATGGCTCAGTGGTTTGGAGTATTGGCTACTCTTCCAGAGGACCTGGGTTCAATTCCCAGCACCAACATGGCAGTTCACAATTGTCTGTGATGCCAGTTCCAGGGGATCTGACATTCTCATACACATGCATTGGACAAGTCACTTATGTTCATAAAATAAAAATAAATAAATTATTAAAAAAGAAAATCAACCATTCTAACACAATGGAATCTAAAGATGCACTAACTTTACACTTATAGGCTAAGGAAAGACGGTACAAAAGCATTAGGTTATTGTTTACTATGATTAAGCCATCGTGTTTCTGTAAAGGCAGAAAAGTGTGTGTACACCGTAATTCTTCACAGAAAACAGTCTAGAGTCTGCGCTGAGATGCTTCAGTCAGAGTTCCTGCTGTTGCATGCATGGCACGACAGCACACACAGTGGAAAGTGTGTGTTGTATGTTCAGAGCCTGCAGTGAAGCCTCTGGTTGCAACAAGGGTAAGCACTCCAAAACCACCCGGGGTTCATTGTGTATTTGATTTTCAGCTTGTACTTCTGGATTGTTCCCCAGCTCCAAATTCAATTATGTTACCCCATGGGTTTTATGCCTCAGATTTAGAAGCTGGGGACTCTAGCAGCTGTGTCTCATAGTAATTTCATGGCAGTTGCAGATGTCATTCAGAATGTCTAGGAATCACACTTTAAAAAGTGAAATGAAATGGGCAAGATGAAGAAGGAAACAGAAGCATTCTCCTACATGACGTGGGCATATGATATGACTTCCTAAGTGTATTTTATTTACAGCAACATAATCAACACATGATGTCAACTCAACCTGTGAAAATTACTGAGTGGTTTTCGTTTTTTTCTTTGATACAAAATTGTAGCTGAACTTTGACTACTTTGTGGGTTCTTCTTTCTCCCACCCTTCTCCACCCCTTTTTACCCCTTCATCCCCTAACACTAGATAGAAAAGAAAAAGGATATAAAGGAAAGGGGGAGACATTATTGTTAGACCACTTCATGCCGGTGAGGGGTGCTGAGTTCTTTGACGCAAGTTTGATCTTTGCCATAAGGATGTATAGTTTCTTCTTCCTTCTTTTTTGCTCATGACTACCTAACAAACTGCAACCAACAGCAACCAACAACAACAACCAACAACAACCACCACCACCAAAAACCACCACCAACCACCACCACCAACCACCACCAACCAACAACAATCACCACCACCAACAACTAACACCAAACAATTACCAGCCAACAACCCAACAACCTTTTAGGGTCCTAGCATTGATAGACCCTCTGAAAGATTGCCAGAATTCCAAATGTCATACAATCACAGAAACTATCTGCAGCTGGCAAAACCATGTCCCTAGAGGCAGATTACAGTCAGCTGCTGTGGACAACCTGCAGCATCACTGTATCCCACACCTGGGATTAAAATGAAAACAGATTCTTATAATATCTTTGTGGTTTTTAGAGAAGCCAAAATGCTAAAGTTGTCACAACACAAAATTGTTTGTGCAGTTGACGTTTGTAATGATGGCACAGCTTGTGTTGACTGATCACTTCTGAAAAAACTGTACAGCATATTATTTAGGAAATAAGTAACTGCACTTCAAATGGGCCAGGCAGCCACACTGCCTAGTAGCTGCTCTACTGAGATGTGCTCGATTTTCTCTGTCTACTTTATCTCCATGGACAGCCACCCCGATCTTGTCAATTTAACCCTTTCTGTCCTCCTCTGTCTCCACTCTGTAGCTATTATCAAAGGAACTGTCCTCTTGAGACAGACTCTACAGGTACACTGTCCACAGGAGATATTTCCCCACAATGTCAAAGTGATTGTGTTTAGAAAGCTTGTCTTCGTTCTTTTTATCTGTGTCAGAGAGCTTACAGTGAAAATGAGAACTGCCATGAGCTAATGGCTCATGAGAATCAGGGAACACAGATATTGGGAGTGCATATGTGATATTAAGAATATGTACTTAAAGGCCATGTATGCTGGTGTACATTTTTAGTTCTAGCCCCTGGGAGGCAAGAGGCAAACGGATCTCTGGGTTCAAGGTCAGCCTGATCTTTAGAGTGTGAAGCTAGTTCTAGGTTAGCAAAGGCTACATGGAGAAACCGTCTCTTGAACCTCCCAAATATATATATATATGTATATGTGTATATGCACACATGTTTATTATTATACATTACTTACTAATATATTATTAATATCATACATGTGCTTTTAATCTTGTAGACTTAATATCACACATAACAATATTAATATTATATATAAAGTCAATGATATATAATCCTGATATTGAATTTACACACTTAATATCTTTGTGTATAAAAAATATATTCCAAGCCAGGCTTGTTGCTAAATGACTATTATTCCAGCACTAGAAAAGCTGAGTCAAGAAGAGTGAGAATTCAGGGCCAGCCTGAGTTACAAAGTGATACCTGGTCAGATAAACAGAGAGCTCAGAGGAAGTAGAGTGGGGAGAGGGGGAGAGAAAGATAGGTGGGGGCGGTGAGGGACATTCCACAATGCATATGGAGATAGAGATAGTCAAGATGACTTTCAAGGGAGAACCAGTCCTTTGAAGAGCACACAATTTTCCATCAAAGAGGTCCAACGGAAGCGATAACATAGTCAAGTATGGTGAGCTCTTGACATAGCAAGATAGTCATTGTGTCTTAAAGTTACCCTTGCTTAAGGTGCTGCTGGATTAGGCTTATAGAACTGCCAGCCTCTTACGTGTTCTTGTATCACCATCTCTTTTCCTTCACTGTTTTTAGGGCTATGCCTGTTGGAGTCTTTTGTTTCTGCCTTTGCTCTGGCCACACGAGTACTGGGATTATAGATGCTTGAGCCATATGCCCAGTTTTTATGTGGGCTCAGGATTTTAACTCAGGCTTTCACTATGTGCTCTTGACTTCACTTATAATTCTAATTCTAGATACTTTGGGCTGTGTGACTTGAGGACAGTTTGTTTTATCTTCTTGTTATCTATCTTCAGAAAATGGCATCTTCTCTGTCCCTGTCAGGGGACAGGGACTTCTTTCTCATTTTTCTGACCCTTACAAGTACCTGAACAGTGATGGGGTAGGTTCTACTGAATGAATGCATCAAGAAGAATGACTTATACAGTGTACCAGAGGCTGGGTAAGGAAGACCACAGCACTGAGGCCAGCTTGGCCTGCACAGTGAGATCCCATCACAAAAATCCACTAGGTTAGAGGTAAGATCATCTGTGTAGAATTATTTATGAATTTCAGAAGGTTATATTAGCATGAAATATTTTTCTTATTTTATGTCCACCAGTGGTGTGTTTTACATTTCCACAGGGAGTGGAATGCAAATCTGTCCTTTGCTCATAAGGACAGATTTCCAGGAGAAACGCAGACAAAGGTAAAATGGTTTTGAAATTAGAGTTGTACTATAGAAGTTCCTGATCATGACAGTAACAGCCATCTGGGATGGAGACAACTGTATCTGATCTCATTCCACAGGGAGGGAATCCCTTGTTTCTGTTTGTGTGCTCTTACAGAAACTAGGGAAAAAAGACTCATTGGAAAAGATATCTTTTGATCCTATTTCCCTAACATCTGATCTGTTACCTGAGCTTAAGCTGACAATATGGCTGGTTAGAAGTCCCCAGGAACCCCATGTTAATAAGCAGAAAGCAGATAAGAATGAGTTGCTGGTAGCTTGCTCACTGTTTCCATCCTACGGTGAACTGCAGTCATTTGGCCCGTTTCTCAAAGACCTACTTGAATTGTAAGAACCTGTGAACTTCCTAAATGTCTAGCCACCAAACTTCATTAGGAGAACAAATGACTGCCTGGCTCGAGGACATTCATTTATTCCCTTTCTCAGTCCAAGAGCCTTCCCAAACGCAGGCTAAGGCAACAGCTGACTGTGTTTCCTTCCCCAACAAGAAATTTTCATACCAATCAGATATACTTATAATTGCCTCAAATCACATTGGAGTTTCCCTGTCTTATTAGTTCAGAGACCAGAGTAAGTTTTTTTGATTATTTATTTATTTATTTATTTATTTATTTATTTATTTGAGATAGAATCTCAACCACATAGCCATGGCTGGCCTAGAACATAATATGTAGATTGGGTTGACCCTGAACTCGTAGAGATGCACCAGGCTCTGCTTTCTAAGTTGTGGGATTAAAGGCACGAGTCAACATACAGAATACAATTTTATTAAGTAAAATATGTTTAAAAAGGAAGTTGGGGGTTAGGTATGGTGACATACATCTGTAATCACAGTTCTTGGGAGATGGAGGGAGGATGAACAGGAGTTCAAGATTATCCTAGGATATATCCTAGGGAGTTTGAGGTCAGCCTGGGCTACTTGAGATCCTGTCCCTAACAACAACAATATATATCTTGATCTACCTGGGAAAAGTTTAAAAAGTAATAACAGTAAAGAGAAAACAGGTTAACATTCAAATAGGCTAGGCTTTGGTGTGGCAAATTCTACATGTAGCATGCAGGTGGGTAGTGGGAAGTGGGAAGATAAGCCTCCCTCTTGAACAGAGGCAGTGTGTATGTGGGCCTTTGTAGAGAGAAGTACCTGGCAGTCTGACTGTAGATCTCAGGCCCCTATTGGTTAAAACAGTCTCCTTAAGGACTCAGAGTGGAAATCATTCCAGCTTATACGGAGTGCCTTGTGAACTCAGAATGAGTAGATGTATTTCAAAATTATTCATAAGAGACATTTATTATTCCTTGATATATTATAAAATTGGTCCAGATTAAGGCTTTATTGCAATGTTTGAGTTGCAAGATGCCAGAGATACAGGGCAGACATAAAAACAATTAAAAACTTTTGTTTTAGGTGCTGCGAAGATAGTTCGCCTGGGTCATTGCACTTGCCTTCAAGCCCGACGATCCGAAGTTAGTCCCTGGAAGCCACATAGTGAAAGGACAGAAGCAAATCCTGCAAGTTGTCCTCTGACTTTCACAGGCCTGTGCCCATGTGCACATATACAAGCACATATACATACATACATACATACATACATACATGCATGCATGCATGCATACATATATTACATACATACGTACACATAAATAACTGTAATAAAAATCTACAAATTAATTTTTTTGGAAACAAGTTCTCACTACGTGATTCAGGTTGACTTTGAACTCCTGGACTCTATTGTCCCTCCGATTTCAGCCTGCTGATGGCTAGGACTACAGATGCATGCCACCCTGGCTGCCCAAAGAACCATCGTAATGTAACTCTGCAAGTAGTTCTGCTCTTCAAAGGCTTCCAACTTGGGCTGTCACTGTGACATAGAGTAACCATAGCAGTGACTTAGTGGCTGGTTTTTGCCGGTTGGGCAGTTTCCCTGGTGCTTTATATCATGATAATGCTGGCAGCATGGTTGCTACCTGTTGAGTAGATAGCCAATAGCTATCTCGCTAAGTACTGCAATTGTTATTTAAGGTGGAGACTACTGTTTTAGGACAAGGAGAGGGTTGGAGGCTCATTCACTGTCCAAATGTCCACACTGAATAAAACTAAGGGCTGGATGGGGCTCCAGGTTAATTCTGCTTGCTCTGCCTTGACAGAGGTGTCTCACAAATAAACGCCATGCTTTTCTCAAAGCCACACTTGGTGTGTAATTTAGATGAAAGCACAGCTCTTCATCTTGTATCTTCATTTTGAAATGACCTGAAGTTTAACTTGAAATGGAGTCTACATTTACTGAAATAATCAGTTCCATCAACTGTGTATGCTGCACACACCCACACATGAACACATACACTCACATAGACATACATACATACATACATACACAAACACACAAATACATAGATATACACATACACACATAATATGCACACCATACACACATAGACACACACATGCACACACATGCACACACACTTGCACACACATGCACACACACTTGCACACACATGCACACACACACACACACACACACACACACACACACACACACACACCCCTTTGTTAGATCAGTACCCTGGCCTTAATTTTTCTCTTCTTTTTGAGGTAACAGCAGAGTGTTCTGGGAAGAGTGAGGATCAGTGACGGCTGGAAACCTGTGTCAACATTAAAAATAAATTTCTATTTATTTGAAATAACCCATGGCATCTCCTGAGGAAGGTCTGCTTTAAAGGGGAGCAATTTGCAAATCTCAGTAAGAAAGTGTTCATAGCAAGTAAGAAGTGAGCATGGCCGTGTTATTTTCCCATTCTGCAACAGACAAAAATCTCAGTATTTAGGCTTCTCATTTGGAATTCACTGAAATGAAAACATAATCCAAGTTAATTACTGTTCCCTAAGGTATCTGGTTGCATAATGTTTTATAAAATTAAAACCTATTAAGTGCCCATGGGAGGAAAAAATTACTTTAGATGCAAAGCACCAAAGAAAAAAAGAAGAAAGAAAAAGAAGAAAAGCAAAGAGGTGAAACCTACTTAGAGCCTTCACTTCTTGTTATGTAGGCATCGATAAGCTGGGGATTCAGACCTAATGAGAATTTGGGGTCCAATAAAATTTTTAGGGGCTGGAGAGATGGCTCAGACAATTAAAGTGCTTGCCACAAAAGCTAGAAAACTTAAATTTGATCTCTAGAACCCATGTTTAAAAACAAAACACCACCAAGCAAAATTAGGTGCAGTTGCATGCACCTATAATCCCAGCACCGGGGAAGTGAGCACAGGAAGATCCTGAGGCTGGCTGACCAGCCAGGCTAGCTGATGCTGCAGATTTCAGGACCAGAGAGAATTGACCCTGTCTCAAAAAGCAAGATGAAGGGTAACAGAGGAAAACACCTGAAGTCTACTTCTGGCTTCTGCTCACATATGCATCCGTGTGACATGCGCAAATGCACAGCCACACAAGTATGGACAAACCTTTTAGAGGTTGAATATGGTGACACATCTGGAAAGTACTAAGGAAACTGAGACAGGAGGATTATAAATTCAGGGCAGATTGAGCCACATAGCAAAATCCTGTTTCTAAATAACAGTGAGAATAACAGTTTCTTGGGGTTGATTTCTACCTGTGAAATTAAACATAAAAGGAAGACCCCAAGGACAGTGCTCTAGAGTGAGTTCCATTTGCCCTGTCAACTTGCTGGCTTTCTTGAGGTATGGTGTGGTGTCAGGGAGGTCTTTCTAACAAAGGGAAAGCCAACTGCTCTAATTTCAACCAGATTCTCCTGTCTTCTTTCTTCAGAGTCATTCTTCAGAGGAAAAGATTTTAGATGCCTTAGTTCAAACTGGAAGCCTAATAAGAATGACTATACAGGTAGAGTTGGTGGAACCTGCCAGTAGCTTAGCATCAGGGAGTCTGAGGAAGAAGGCCTTAAGTCTGAGGAAATCTTGAGCTACAGAAAGACCCTTTCTTAAAATTTAGCTAAGTCACTTGGCATGTAGGAGTCCCTGGTTTGATTTCTAGTACTGTATAAACTAGGGATGGTGGACTTGTCCTATAATTCTAGCAGTTGGGAGGCAGAGGAAGGAAGATTTAAATTTTTGAGGTCATTCCAAGCTAGTGAGTCTGAGGTCTTTCTGGGAAACACAAGAGCCTGTCTAGAAGAAAGAAAGAGAAGAAAGAGAAAAAACCATTTTGGACAACATATGTGTCAACATCCCAATCTTTCTCATTTTTGTTCCGTTCAAATCAAGACACACTCATAGAAAATGGACTCAGGATTTATTTGGGGTGGAAATGCCAAGTGTAGGCCTCCAGTGAATATTCAGAAGATGCTGATTTGATTAACTTAGTCAAGTACCAACTCGTGCAGAGAAGACAGTTCAACCAAGCGGGAGTGATTTCCTATACCTCAATAGGACGTGCTGACATCTTGTGAGCTACAGCTTGGGTTTCAGCTAGATGTTCTTTGTTCTGAAGGCTAAATATGTTCATAAGCCTTCAGATTATGAACATAATCTGGTTTTGAGATTCTGTTTTGCACTTTATTCCTTGGCTATGTGGTGGTGGATCAAAGGTCTGTCCTCTCTTATCCCAGTCTCAATTACAGAGTACCTGGGACCTGATTGGGCCTCAGAGTCATTTCACACTTCTAATATTTGATGATTTAGGTGGCTATATACATTAAGTGGCCTGACATACTTGGGAAGCCTAATACATACAGTAATGGCTCATGTAAGGAAGTGCGGTACCCATGAAAAACCAAGACAGGGCTGTCAAAACAGCTGGGCAGGTGAAGGTGCTTGTCTCCAAGCCTGACGGCTGGAGTTCAGTTCTCAGGGCCCCTCTGGTGTATATTTTCACTTGAAGGAATGTGATCTGAAAAGGAACTACTGGTTGGGTAAAGGATGCAGATCTTACATGCTTTCACCCAGAGTTCTTAATGATTAGGGATTCAACTTAAGACACATTATACACCATGAATGTAATACGATTAAAACACCCCTATCTTCATACCATCACTTCCACTAAGAACACATTCGGTAGCAACAAAACACATCTTTCTCTGTGGTCATTTTGAAGTTCCTCCGTGTCTGGCCCTCTTTCCATGAGATGTAGCCGGAAGGTCCAGGCTTCATAGCCAGAACAAGACTCAGGTTTGAGTTCTGACCCATCTATCACTAACTCGGTCCCAAAGGGTTAGTTATAAGGATGGAATGAGACAATATTTGAAAGCACCCGCTGTACAGGAGTTGGGCAGGTGTCTTTATGATCTCTTCCTCATTTTCTTCCTGAGAACCTTCTTGTTTTCTTGGATTCCCAGTGTAGATCCTCTCCTGAGAGTTTGCAATTCTGGTGCCCGATTGTTGGATATCATCTAATGTGAACTCACCCTGTTTCTAAATCTTTCCACATTTTTCTCTGTGACTCTCAGGGGATGTATTTGGTCAAAATCCTCCCAGGAAGATTTTTGTCCCTCCATTTGTATATGTGTGTGTACATGTTCATGTGTGTGCCAATGCATGTGAACATATGCATGTGTGTATGTGCAGAAGCCAGAGGACATGCTTGAGAGTTTTCCTCAGGCATCTCTCACCTATACATTTTTATTTTAATTTAAAATTAAATTTGATTGAATGCATGTGTATGTAACACACTTGATCTCTGATCTTTCTGTGATAGTTAGGGGCCATCTAACAGGAATTCTCTCTCCTTTCACCATTCTGGTCCTGGGGACTGAACCCTGGTCATCAGGCTGGGTGGAAAGCACCTTTAACTGGCTGAGTGGCTTTGTTGACCACCCTTCTTTTTTTTTTTTTTTTCTTTCCTGAGATGGAGTCTTTTGCTGGCCTGGAACTCACCAACTAGGCTAGATAGGTGGTTAGTGAGCCCAGGGATTCATCTTGTCTCTGTCTTCTCAAGAAGACGTGATTCTCAAGAATCATGGTAATATCATGCCGGTATTACCAGCATGGATCACTATGGCTCTTTTCCCCAACATTGAGTTCTGAGATCATACCCATGACCGCCTGCATGCAACAGAAGTGTTTGACTGACTGAGCTATTATCTTAGCTCTGGGGAGACTTCTTGATTTGGTCTGTTATTTTTGCTTTTGCTATATTATTCGATATTTGATTATGTAACACCTCATAGTTTTCTAAAAATGTTTAGCGTCTGCTGTTCTTTAGCTCCAGTTATTCTCAAGCAAATCTCTGGGTTGTATGTCCAGGCTAAACAGGGGATTATTAGTTTGCTTAGGGCATTTGAACTAAGAGGACTACATAGCATAGAATGAATTAGAAGCTCATGAAGGGACTTGGAAATGATTTCCACATAAGAAAGCACTAAAGACCTTGGATCCTCTGTCCTAAAGTGGGAGAAAGAATCAGTGAGAATATAGGGGAAGCTTTCTACAAACTGTTGAAGAGCCCTTATGTAGAAAAGGCATTGAAAAACTTCCAAAATTGAAACTATAAAAAGAACTTTCTATCACAGTTCTCTGGCTTTGCAGCCATGCAGGCGTGGACTGACAAGAGATCTGTTTGGAGTATGGTATAAAACCCTGGGGGATCAGAGAGACCGTGGGGCGGGGAGGATGCTGGAATTCCTCCTAAAGCTGATTCTACACTTTGTCCGGACAAATGCTCCTTAATTATTTTATTTGCTGATGGATAGACAAACGTCCTCACACAACAAACCTTGGGCAAGTGCTATCCAACTGGTATGTTCTAGAAGCCTTCAATCAGGAATTCCTCAAGGTTGTTGAACTGAACATATTTGGAAAAGATAAAAATTCTGCTCACAAGTACGTAATAATGTATGGTCAATCACCTTGTAAACAGTGTGCATTAGTTACTTTTCTTGCTGTGGTTTACCTGAGGGATACAACTTAAGGGGTGAAAACCAGCTTGGGTCCCACAGTTGGAGGAAGTTCACCATGATGTAGAAGGCATGGCAGCAGAGAGGTAGCTGGTTACATTGCATCTATAGTCAGGAAGGAAGGGGGGCAGGGAGAGGGAGAGGTAGAGGACATGTGGGTACTCACTCATTTGTATGCTACTAATACATGTAAAAAAACTTCCACACCTGTGTTCTCCACAAAGTTACTTACTTATACACAAGCTCCAGTTTCTCCATTCATAAATAGTGAAACAATAATAACAGGATTCTTTATGGGTCATCCAAGTCACAACCCAACGAGATCAGTTGCCTGGCCAGTTCTGCTGGATGCCAGTCAGCTCTACTGGAGGGGACTAGTTACAAGTAGAAATCCCCTGAATGGAGTATAACACATAGAAGGTTCTGGATAAAGGTAAACCTGCTACCATCACTTAAAGCTGAGACTCGGCAATATATGACGGGCTATAGAATCAGTTTGGGTAGCTTTGATAATCTTTATTACTGGTTCTATTCATTGAGGGTCCATTGTCTCTGTTTTTACCCTGAAAACACACTTATTTCTGTGCAGTGCTTATTTAATGTGGAGTATAGACCAACTACAATGAAAAGAAAGCATAGAGGTTGTGGCCATTGTTCTTGATTGCCCACCATAATGATATAATAAGACCCTTTTGCTAAAGACATCAGATACTTTGGGTTCAGGATGTAGAAATATATATTTGAAACTAACCAGGAATTTTTCTCCCTAATGGCTGGCATTCATAGTGCCATGAAAAGGGTGCTATGCAGCCCTTGGCAGAGAAAAAAAAACCATCAGGGTTCTTACTTAGGGCTGTGTCCTGCATAGTACAATACCAGCTTGCCAGGCAAGATGTGCCCATTGGTGCAATAGTAGCATAGCTGTCATGCAGGTCACCAACTGCTTTCTGCTTGAATTTGAGGCTTGTTCCTTAGGAGGGAGTTCATGCCTGATACTCAATGTGATCAAAATTCTGTGGCTTGTTCTATTGGGTATAAACTACCAGTGTACTACTAAATGATTCTGTTGACAAATGGATGTCAAATATTTATGACTGTGTTAATCCATTAGTGTTGCCATCAGCCTTGGTTAGAGAAGTTTCCTTCTGCACTGGGCAGCAGTCAATGCAGAGACTATAGTTGGTCAAAGCACTGAGATAAAGTGCCTTAGTGGTCAGCATTAGATGGGACATCTCTATCAGCTTGTCAATACCCAAGGCTAAGGGAATACCATGGAAATGGGACAGAAAGAAGAAAGAGCTGGGTTTCTGTGAGATGCTCTTTCCTGTGGCACTGCACTGACTGACGCATAGCACAACCTACACAAAAGCTGCACAAAATCAAGCCAGTTAAAATTCCTGCTCCTGAGACCCCACCTTAGCTGGAGAGTTATCAGCAATTGATGGCTGCTGGGGAGAGATAGTTATTTTTGGGGGTGTGTGTGTGGATACTGGGTGGTTTGGTGGTATAAGACAAAGAAATATTTTAAACCATCTGAACTGACAACCATTTTCATAGTTAGATATCTCCCATAGCTAACCTGGAACTTCTAAAGTTCCTGCTTCCACTTACTGAACGATAGGGTTTCAGGTGGGAACCATCATACCCGGGATTATACAGGGTCAGGGATAGAACCCAGGGCTTCAGGCACTAGGCAAATACTCTACCAATCAAGTTATATCCTCCAAATCCCCTATGGCAGTGGCTCTCAACCTTCTTGATGCTGCCACCTTTTAATACAGTTCCTTATGTTGTGGTGACGCCCAACTGTAAAGTTACTCTTGTTGCTACTTCATAACTGTAATTTTGCTACTGTCATGAATGATAATATGAATATCTGTGTTTTCTGATGGTCTTAGGTAAGCTCCCCCACCCCCCATGAAAGGGTTGTTCCATCCCCGACAAGGATCTCAACACACTGAGAACTGGTACAAAAGAATTTCTTCACGAACGAGAGCTAGGCTAGAAGAAAAGGCACAGATTTGAGATGGATTAAACAACGTTTGAACAAAATTTACAAACCAGTATGGAGACCTCTGTCCCATGAAACATACATTTCTTAGCACCAAGTCTTTGGCATAGTCAAATCCAGGAGCAAATCTCTGAAATCCTGCTAAGGCCTTCCCATCCTTCGGATTTGGTGGGTTTTGTCCTTAGCTGGAGAACAACTAACTGGGGGCAGAAGAGAAAATGGGAGGGGGGATTTGGTGTGGGCTCTTCCTGCACAGTCCTTTGGGGAAGAAATTTGGGGAGCCCCTTGCTTGTGGCTTGACATTGAAGTAGAGTTTCTCTTCCAGCAGTCACTGCAAACCAGTTTACTTGAGTTCCTGATTTTCTGTGTCAGCTGTCAACATGGTGGCTCTGGTGCCAACCCAAGGGTGTCTGAAAGTTTGTATGGGTCCCGGTTGAAGTGGCCTGCAGTGCTGATGAATCAGATACCCTGTGATATAGTGTTCACTCCCTTCTCAGAGCTTTCTCTTATGAAATACCCTGGATGACGAACTGTTTACTGTATCCCATTTTCCATCACCTTGAGTTCCCGAGAGATCATTCAGCTATTAATATGGTCTATTTATCACCTATCCATCAGGCTATATCTATCTGTTTCCAAAGGGCCCATCAGATTGTCCCTAAGCACTCTGAACTTGTGCCCAGTGGGCACGCTGGGGCTTGTATGGGGCTAAGAGACCTAGTTCTTGATCTAGTTTTATAGACAGCAATTAGCATAAAGGGAACAGGTTTATAGGCAGCACTCAAACTTTAAAATGTTTCATATGCATCGTAATCAAGCTCTTAAAAAAACAACTCTGGAGGGAGCTGATTGCAGTCGTTTTTCCTCTCTCTTCTCAGCCTGCCCATGTTTGAAGTTCAGGAGATACTTTCTCTGGGAACATAAAACCCCTCATCTAACGGTATATATACCATACCACCCATTCAGTCATCCATCCTATTTTCTCTGAAAACCTTGAGGATATGCCAAGCAGACTACAGCCCTTGCAGAAGGCATGTTCCCAGGGTCCCACACATCATGTTTTTCATGTCTGGGCCAGAACATAGAGTAAAGGGAGGGACTGCTTTCCAAGAAGGTGCAGAGTATGCTAGTTGTTGAAACTAACCCCAGTCCTTGTTAGCCATAGCAAAACTTGTGGGAAAAGTAAGCATCACCTACTAAGGCGATGCTGTTAAGAATAGTCCATTTAAAACGGCACCCAAGAGAAACATCTCCGTCACACCTGGAGTTGCGTGTACAAATCACCCATCATGTTGCGCAGCAACACCATTTACACATGTCTTTCCTCCACCCTGAGACCCTGGACTTTCCCCTAGCTCATGTGTGCTGTAGCTGAGGCTCATGGACTGCACACATCTCAGGATATCTGTGAATGTGGTCTGACATCTCTGGAACAGATGATAACATTGTGTTGGAATGTCAAAAGGCTGGAAGCCCTGATCTAGGGTTTACATAATCATGAATGGTGTTTCTGAATTTGTCACTGTATCAAATGATTGAGACAATCAACTGGGAAGGAGAAACAACTTACCTGGCTCATGTTTTCAGAGTTTAAGTCCACTATCGGGACTTCCGGGCCTCAGGTGGTGATGGTGGTGGTGGCAGTGGTTGTGTGTGTGTGTGTGTGTGTGTGTGTGTGTGTGTGTGTTTGTGATGGGGATCATGGATGGAAATCATGGGGAACATGCAGTTGAAAAACACTGATCACCTCATGGTTAGGGAACAAGGAGAGTAGAAAGGTAAAGTTCGCAGAATCCTCTTCAGGAACATGACCAATGACATAAAGACCGAATGACAGGTCCCATCTCCTATAGGTTCAACCACACGGTCCAATCTTAACACAAGGGCCTTTAACGAACTCTCAAGATCCAAACCATGACCCAGGCTTCTCTGTGCTCCTAATTAGTTTTTCTTCTCACTGTCGTTTCTCCTTGGCGGTCCCAGCGAGGATGTGCAGCTTCCAAGAATCTGTCACTGAGATCTTTTCCACACTGGGAGTTTTAATTCTGCTGTCATTTCATAAAAACTGGTGACTTCCACAATTCATTCTGTTTTTCTTATCTGTCTTGCAGACATAAAATTCTGAATATCAATGGGCCATTGGTTACTGAGCAAGGGTGAGTTCTGGGCTGAGGCTGAAGGAATGCTTACTGTGTGGGTCTGAGAATCTGTCCTATAGTCAGAAAATAGAGATATAGAAAATGGTATTTCCAGTCTTTTAAAAAATATTATTTTGAAGTTCTCTCTCTCCTCTCTCTGCTCTCTCTTCCCACCTCTCTCCCTCTCCCTCTACTCCCTCTCCTTCTCCCTCTCCCCCTCCCCTCCCCTTTCTTCTCCCCGTCCCTCTCCCTTTCCTCCCTCTCCCTCTTCCTCCGCCCCCCCCCCCCGCATGATCTTACACGTGCCAGCCAAGCACTTTACAACTGATCTCCATGTCCACCTCCACATGGCCATGCCTTACTTCGCTTCCCCATTAAAAAGGAGACTGCAGCTCGGCCCCCAGAGACTCATTCTTTCTTCCACTTTAAAAAAGTATTTTCCCATTCTAAATCAGGTTGAGAAACCATTTTCAACATCTTATCTGTTTCCTTCCTTTTTTTTTGAAGCTGGCCTCACATTCCCTCTGAAGCAGAGAGCGATCTTCCTACCTCCAGTAGCTCCAGGACATGACAATTGTATGAGCCACAACTCACAGTTTGGATGGTGTCAGGGGACAGAACCAGGTCTTCCTGCATGTTAAGGAAGCACTCTGCCAGCTGAGGTACAGCCCTAACCCAATATCTTACCATAAAAATAAAGTATCCTAGGTTACCCTTCAAGGGCCTTAATATGAAGAATGCCCTCATTTCAGTGCTTAAGCTCTTTAGCATGCAACTGATATACGATGGAATATTTCTTCATTTTTACTATTCATTCATTTATGGCACTTGTGTGCAGAGGCATGAGTGTATGTGAGGGTCAGAAGACAACCTGTGGAGGTTGGTCCTCTCCTGCCATGATGTGGATACTGGAGATCCAACTCAGGTCATCAGGCTTGGCAGCAGGCGCTTTACCTGCTGAGCCATCTCAAAGGCCCCGCATTCTATCCTTTATAATATTTTGGAAGTAGGTTCTGCTATTATATCCTTTGAGTCATAATAACTAAGGGAAATTGAAGCAAGAATGAGAGATGCTATTTTATAATACAGTAAATCACAGGGTTGAACCTAGTCAGTCAGATGGGTTAAACTTCTACCATTGAAATGAAATTATTACTTTAGTTTAGGAAATTACTGCTATGTGCTGGCAGAAGAATGAACAAGACGGTACAGGCAAGCAGTAATTTTTGACACATAGGTTAATTTTATGAAGTGTTTTATATATTTTCAATAAAATATATAGGTAATTAAAAATTGAACTGGGGTGCTTTTGGGGATTTATAATAATTAGCACATGCTCTGCACTGTATATTTTCAAAAGCTTTATGCATTGTTAATTAACTAGGGGTGAGGTAGTGAGTGTGATTATACCCATTTTACAGGTGAGCAGCCTGAACCATGAAGCACTTAAGAAAACTGCCTCAGGGCTCCCAGCAAACCAGGGAGAAGACAGGTTGAACTGAAGAGCCTGAGATGCCCGCTCTCGCTTCATCTCTCCTTCTGTTACCAACAGTTGTGTGTTGTACCTTTACTCGGTGGTAGGAGACAGATGCAGGTGTGAGCATATATCTTGTTTTCCATTTTGGGATGATTTTAATTCATACCTTGTTTTAATTACAAGGACCTGCGTTTTTTTCTAGATTCTGCTGACTGGCCATGTCTCTTGGAGAAAGGTGTGTATTATTCTTTTTTTTTTGTTTTGTTTATAGGTAGGGAAATAGAAGCCCCAAACAGCAGCTTTCAATGCTAGGGACTCATGGCGAACCCAGATATAGGGATGCCAGAGGACACAAGTGGAGCCCTGGCCTCCCACTGGCACCTTGCTCAGGTATTGTGGGCCACTGGACCAGTGAAAACTGTGCCCCACGAAGCAGCAGAAGCTCCCAGTCAGGATTTGCCTCCTGCCCTTTTGGAGCACACCATGTGCAATTCTATACCCTGCTGGTACTCATCATGAAATAAAACCTTCCAGAAATGCCAAGCCAATGGCAATCAGACTTGAAGCTCCATTGCCAAAAAGCACTAAGAGCAATGCTTTTTCTGGATGAAATGATTTTTTTAACCATTCCCATCTTAGCTTACCCCCCAAATATAAAAGTCTAAGAATGTACTTTCTGTGCTTCATGTTTGTGTACCTAATTTTTTTGTTTGTCTGCTTGTTTCTTTTTGAGATAGGCTCAGTATACGTAGATCAGCCTAATCTGGAATTCATTAGGAACCTGGGGCTGGCTTTAAACTCACAGTTTTCCTGTGTCTGCCACCCAAGTGCTGGGTGTGTCCAGCAACATGCATGGATCAGTCTTTTTTTAGACACAACGTATACAGAGAATGGTCAATTCTTTCTTTTGCTTGAGCACTCAACAAGACCAGGAATTAACTTTTGTAGAAGTCTCTTGTTCCTTTTTTTCCCCCTCTAGTTGTGGTTATCAATCTGAACCATTAAACGACAGACAATCTACAATTCCCTAAGCCAACACTATCAATTTCCTTATTACTAGGGCAGAGATTAAGGTAGAGGCCAAATTTTAGGGTGAGTCAAGTCTCTAGGATGGAGATACAATCGGGTTTGATGTGGTAATTCTTTTCTGTTCCACAGAAGATGGAGGGACCTACAGAAATTAGAGATCCTTGACCCAAATAGTGTCTGCATTGACAGAAAGCTGAATGTTTCTTTGCTTTTTTATTCTTTGTGTGTGTACCTGTGTGTGGGAGCACTTGTTTGGAGGTCAGAGTTGATGCCTAGTTTCTCTCTCTCTCTCTCTCTCTCTCTCTCTCTCTCTCTCTCTCTCTCTTAGTTTTTGAGATTAGTTTTCACTTAATCTGTATTTCACTGATTCAAGTAGGTAAGCCATGTTAACACCAAGGCGTCTGCTACTCCATAGATCCTCGGACACAGTTAAAATTCATGGCAACCCCGTCCTCTAATGACCAGCTTCTGTTGAACCTGTGCCATCAATGTTAGCCACAGAATCAGAGGATCAAATGATTCCCTCCCTTCCCCTCCCCCTTCTCCCTCCCTCATTTTTTGAGACAAGGTCTCACTAAGTAGCCCAGCTGATCTGGAACTTTCTATGTAGACCAGGCCAGCCTCAAATACACAGCAGCTTTGCCGCTGCTACCTCCAGAGGGCTGAAATTATAGGTATGTGGCACCAAGCCTGGTACCAACATTTTTTCTACTTAAGATAAGTAGCACTGAGTATTGTCTGATAATAGTGTACTGATTTACCTGTCTCTGATTCTCATTGTTTTGTATTGAAACATGGTTTCATGTAGTTCCAGCTCAGTATGACTGATCTTGAACTCACAATCCTGTTTCTTGCAGTTTCTGATTACATATGACTCCTTACTCTTCTCTGATTATTTCTGCCATACTTGAAGCTGTGATTCTCACTGCCCTTTCCCCATGTCTACCATATATCTGGGATCAGCATCATTAGAAGGAAGTAGTACATCCTGTCCCCATTAACATTTCCCATGTCACCACTAGATTTCAGTTTGTCTTCCTTTGGGTGGCTTGGTAGGTGAAGGGGACAGTGTAATACTTTCTCTAGGAGGCCTCTGTTCCTCAAGCCCAAAGGCAGACTGCAACCAGCGATATAAACAGTGTAATCTTAAATTACTCATTTTGGAAATGCATATGCAAACAAACACAGATTTTAGGCCTCATTTGGGAGACAAGAACATTGAACTTCATGTTCCTTTGATTTTTATCAGCAATTTATCAGATCGAGAAAATTAGTGGGACTTATTTAGCAATGGGTAAGGAAAGATGGAACGGGTGTCTCTGCCGACTAAATCGTCTCACATCTTTCCGCCTATTTCTTCCTATCTGGAAAGCAAGCCCGCCTTAGGATATAGTTCAGACTTGCTTGCTAGCACTTTTCAGGTTATGGTGAAGGAGGATGGAGGAAACCCTGATTCCAGCATGCGTGAGACGTGTGCTGTCAAACCTCTGCACTGGCTTGCCTGTGGTCCTCAGTCAATGCTAAGGTGGGCTCTGCTACTATATTCTTGATCTTGAACCTGTTGTCAGGACAACTCAGGGGAAGAGAGAGACCTGTACACTGAATGACATGTCTTTTTCTCCCATGGTTTGCTACTCTTTGCCCAAACTCACATGAAAGAAAGCTGGGTAGTAAAGAAAAGAGTAACGGAATGGTGCACAGGTCTTACACGTCTCTCCAGAAGATGCAGTCCAAGGAGTTCAGGGTCAACCTTGACTATACAGCCAGTTTTAGGCTAGCCTGGGATACACAAGAATCAATCTCTCTCTCTCTCTCTCTCTCTCTCTCTCTCTCTCTCTCTCTCTCTCTCTTTCTGTCTCTGCCTGTCTGTTTAGGTCTACCTTTGACTCCCTCACTCCCTCCCCCATTCCTCTCTCCCTTTCTCTCCGTCTCTCCCTCTCTCCTTCCCTCCTTCCCTCCTTTTTTCTCCCATACAAACAGAAAAAGATGCACCCTGATATTTGGGCCAGTTCATTAGCACCAATCAGCAAAAGTCTCCATCAGCTATGACTCATCTATGGAAGGGTGTTATAGACTTGACTGTAATTTCTCAAAATCAATGACAAGTGCTTCTGGGGTGCTGTTTTCTCCGCTTGTACGGGATGGAGGCGGGCACACCTCGACAATGTGTGTGGTTATTTTTCACCAATAGGCATGCATTTGTTTAAGCAAGGGTTCTCCACGTGCTAAGTTGTGCTCACTCTGTCGCAGGTCCTGTATTTTGATGTGATGCTCTAACTGATGGGAGCTGAGCGTCCTCCACACACTTCCAAACCCCAAGTCAAACTGGAGTTTGGGAGCTAACTGGCTGCTCCGGGGAGTCCTGGCTGTGACAACACAAATGACAATAAAAGAAGAACAAATAACCATAAAATGCTGAGCAAGAAAAATGTGTGACCTGCTTCCTCAAGAGCAGAAAAACGTGTGGCCTGCTGCTCTTCCTGCTAGCTAGCCTCAATTTGTGCCTGGCTATCTTATTTTTTAACTTTGTGTGTGTGTGTGTGTGTGTATCTGCAGAGTATAGGACAATTTTGGGTATCTTCCTCAATGACTTGCTATGTATGTTTTTGAGATTCTCACACAGGACCTGGAGCTATTGTGAACTGATCACTGAGCTCCAGGGAGCCGTCCATCCATCTCTGAGACCTCTCTATCGCTGGGATTACCATACCTGGCTTTTCCCATGGGTGTGAGGCAAGCCAATCGAACCATCTCCTAGTTACCTTTTGTTGTGCTTTTGAGCAAATAAATCATGTGCTCTTTGGGCAACAGTTCATCTTAGATGGTGCTCCAGTCTGTCATGAGCGTCTGTGGCCTGAAGCAGCATAGGTATTGCAAAGAAGTCTTGCTTCAGATACTCACCATTGGCTTCGGAGTATTCAGAACTGGTGTTCAAATCAAATTCTTCAGAGCTTAATAACCCCTGGGAGAAAATGATTGTAGCCCAGGTAGGAGAATTAAAAAAAAAAATTAACACAAACTAAGGATTTGGAAATACAGGCTCCATGTTTTTGGCTGAGCTTCTGGATTCTCTATTTTGAGCCAAACATTGCAACACTTAGCATAGAGCATCTTGTTTTTCTGCTCCACAGAGTGGCCTGAGAGCTACCAGGGAGGCCGTTGAAGATTGCACATGGAAACGCCTGCCTCTCTACCACACTGGTTGGTGGAGACCATAAAAGAAGCGCAAAGTTAATTGTGTTCATTGCTAAGATCGTGCTGTGTAAGCATCAGCATTGTCTGTTTGAATGCAGGTCTTGGCCAGGGTCCTGTGAATCATTAATTAATAGCATGGCTTGGCTGTCAGCAGGTAAACAGGGGTGCTAAATTTCATCATTTCTCTGTCAAGTTCAAGAGTGGATTTGGAGTCCTAATGAAAGTGGTGATTGAATGTCTTTTTCCTTCATGCTGATCACAGACCCCAGCAGGGTCTTCAGCTTTACTGAACTGTTAATGTGCCGGACCTCTTACTGGATTCTTTAAGGCTCAAGAGACTTACCATTTATGTTTGCTATAAGTTCTGTTTGCATCATCTGGTCCAGAGACTCAGGAAACCTAGAGTTTCTTTGCTGAAAATCCATACGAATTGTTTGCAATCCCATGGTAGTGTTTATTTGTTTGTTTGTTTGTTTGTTTGTTTTAGTTTAAATTCGTATTTGGGATTTTGAAAGTCAATGTACTGACATTCACTTAAGTGTGAATTCACATCCCAAATTTTCTCAACGATCTTCTCACTGAGGTAGAAAATGGAAGTTATTTTAGGTTTGGGCAATGGTGGGGCTACCAGAAGAGTCCATCTCAGGAAGAGTTACCACTAAAAAAAAAAAAAAAAAAAAAAAATCCCTATTGTTTCTTCCAGCTCTCCCATTTACGGGGCTGACATCATTCAGAGATGAGAGAGAAAATTTTGTGGCACCGTTTCAAAAGCCAAACACCTCTGACTTACTCACTAAGTTAATAACAACACAAGAACTGTTAAAGATGTACCAAGCTCACTGGAACTGGAATTACAACAGAGCAACTGCTCACTGTGCCCAGAGGGAAAAGCTGAGCAAACAGGAGCTCCCAACAGGACCAGGAATAGACAGGAAGGGGACCCAAGACAGCACAAGGTCTGCACAGAAACCCACACTGAAGGTGCCCAGGGATCCCATGGCGATTGGGGTATTTTCTGAACTGCCTCATATATTTCCTCTTATCCCACCACTGACTTGGTTCAGGAATACATGGAATTGTCTCATCGCACCTGGCTTAGCATGAGATCCACTACAGTTTCCTTTAACTCTCTCTGTCTCCCTCCCTCCCCCTCCCATCCTCCCCCTTTCTATGTCTGTCTCTCTGTCTATGTCTATCTCCCTCTGCTGCTTCTTCCCTCTCTCCTCCCCCCTCCCACCCTGATCTGCATCCACGTGAGTTCTTTACGGAGCCATAAGTCATCAAAAGCTTGGACCCTTGTACATCTTTGCTGCTCATCACCAACTCCTCCCTGCCCCTGACTTGTGATAACCTTACAGCTTTCCTATATCTCCCAGGGTCAGTTTTGCAAAGAAGAAATAAAAGAAGTCAACCTAAAGAATGAAGGCAAATTTTATTTTTACTGTTAATATTCTAAATGCTACATTTCTACTGTCTGCCAGCTTTTCATGTCGGGAACGAGTTTCTCTGAAAAGCTGAGAGATGTTTTATGTTTTCTCAGCTGTATGGTTTTTAAGACAGCCTTGGAATCATTTATTGGCATTTCTCACTGAACTTTTGTTTTTATAGGTGTGTAAATGTGTTATCGAAGATATTTTGGCTTTTACCAGAGAGTCAAATTTGTAGGCTTTAGTTAAGGAGATCTGCTCTCCTCTCGCCCTTTTCCTCTTTTTAAAATTTGTTTTCTTGAAAAAGATGGAATGAGGTGGCTGACAGGGGTTCTGGAGTTTTGCACTGAAGTCTTTGACGATATTTATCTTGCTTGAGGTTGTTTGCACTAAAAGGCTAAAATTCCAGCAATTCTGACAAGACATTTCTTTCTATTTCTTTCCCCTCCCCTCTGGCTATAGCACATCTAGACCTTAAAGTGATTGCTGCTATTTCTTCTCCATTTCTCTTGAAGCATCACCCCCCACCCCCCAATTTGGTTCAGACGTCTCTGGCCATATGATGTAAGCAATGACTCCAAAACCTGGTTATTTACCTGAATGATGAGGGGGAGAGGATGCAGGTTCTGATTTCTAGGAAGGGGCCTAAGGATGTATGCTTTAACATCTTCCATGCTGGTCCTGTTGCAAAGTGAGTCTGAAAACCTGATATGCAGTAGGCATGGAAAAAGACGGGATAGGAAAAGCAGCTTCGGTCCAATTGCCCAGTGGCTCACTTACAGGTAGATTTGACAGACATTCATCGAGTACCCACTAAGTGCTGGCATGAGACCAGGCAGTGAGATGCTGAAATGTATAAGATCCAGCTCTGCCTGTGATGTCCTCATCCTCTAGTGAGACGGGCAGACGTGTAAACAGATACTTTCCATTTCATGTGGTTGTTCTGAGGCAGAATTGAGGCGAGCCTGAGCCAAGTTCAGGGTTTGAAGAAGGTTTCCTGAAGACTGACTTTCTGTCGGCCTGAAATACATTGGGGGGGCTCATTGGTAGAAAAGTCATGGAGGGGGCATCTGAGGGACATCTGAGACAGATGTGAGAACAGTGGGGATAGTCCCAAGGGGCATCTGAATACTCAGTCAGGGATGTCTTGGTGCAACACTTTGGATAATGGTCTTTCCTTAATCCTCTCTTCTCCTGGAAACTTGGAGCATCAGATATCAGTGTAGGAGAAGAAACCAAACCGTGAGCTTTAGTTGGAGTAGCTGGGGCAACATTTGCTTTGTGCTGAACTAGCTTTTTCCCTGTCATACAAAACAGAGGCTGCTATTGTTTCCTGGGTGTGGCTAGGGTTCTATAAAAACATATAAAGGATGAGATGCTCAGTCCCAGTCTTGGAGCTCAGTCTACAGCTTTCTCCTTTTAGCCCACAGTGATGAGTACACAGTAAATTGTCTGCGGCTGTTAAATACCTGATAAAATAATTCAGAGGAAGACCCTTGGTAGATGGTTAAACTAAACAGGATCTACTACAGCAAACAGAACAAGCAGGATGTATTGAACAGAAAAAGTCTAAAGTAGAGATACAGCTCAGTTGGGAGAATACAGTCCTAACATTCAAAGGGCCCTCAATTCAATTCCTAGCACCATATAATTCAGGGCGATGTACATGACTGAAATTACAGCATTCCAAAGGCAGAAGTAAGTGGATCAAGAGTTCAAAGCTATCTTCAGTCTCAGACAGTTCACGGCCAATCTGTGCTACAAGAGACCCCTGTCTCAAATAAACAGAAAGGACTTCAGCGCCAAGAATTTGATATTCATAAATTCCTTTAACAAACCCCAACTTTTAGTAGAGAGTACCCTGCTTCAACAGTCTGTGCTTCAGTTCAGCCATCTGAGTAAGAGGGACAAATACTGTACACACAGCACAAGGTATCATGTGATGGAAGTATGGCAACTGATGAACAGTCCTTGCTGTAGGTTGGGCAGTCAACACCTTGTTTCTATGGTGATGATTATGAACATCATCCTTAGGAAGTGTTCAGGAAGTAGAAAGAGCATCAGTGCAGGTAGGGAAGAACCTCCAGAGCCAGGGGCAATGTGGAGGGCAAGAAGGAGATGGGAGGAATCTCCACCCACCCTGAAATACTTTCTTTTCATAGACTCATAGGATGTCAGGATGGGAAGCAGCAGTGAGGACAGAAACCTTATTATTGTCCTGCAGCACTTCTTACTCTCAACACTCATTGGCCTTCTTTTGAGAATCCTCACAGGCACAGATGGGATGAGAGGCAATGGAGAAGATATCACTAAAAGCGAGCGAGGCAAAATCAAAACATCGACTTACAGAGGACTCAAATGTAGATAACCCCATATATAACTTATGAGATCTGTGTACTTATATACATTTTAAAGTCGTTTTCCAAACAAAAAACTAAAGCATGGGCCAGAGAGATGGCTCAGAGAGTAACAGGGATGTGGTGAACAGGCCTGGAGACTCGGGATGGATTCTTAGAATGCTGGTGTTGATGGAAGAAGCAAACGGACCTCACAATGCTGTCCTTTGACCTCCACACACACCTTGGTGTGCAAATGCTCCTCACACTAGTCATACATAGAATTTAGAATGGAAGTTATAAAAGATATAAAACCCCAATAAAATGTGTAACCTGGTGATACGTGAATCAAATACAGGGTGAGCCACACAACTACACTGGGCTGGAGGAGAATGTTGTCTGTTCATCAGCCATTCCTGGAGCTTTTCCTACCCCACATCGAAACTGTCATTCCACCTTGTACGGCAATTATTTCTGTGCCTTTCTATATAGTTTTATCAACAAGATGTGCTTCCCTAACTGCTCAAGCTGAAGTTTTGCTTTTTTTTTTTTAAAGTTATGTAGTCTTTTTAAACATGTGAGGAATTTAAAAGCTCACCAAGGGAACTTTGACAGCACTCCTGGGGACAGAGTAACCCTGACGAGAGAACTTAATAAGCACAGGGCTGGTGGTGTTCACGAGGTGAGACTGGATTGGGCCAAGGATCTAGGATGAAGAGGGGAATCTTGGACCTCCCACCAGGAAGGAGCAGGTGTGGGCAATTGTCCCATGGCTTTGGTCTCTTCCTCCATCTTCCTCTTCTGGCATCAGTGACCAACTAAAAGACCAGGAAAGATTTGGGCAAATGTCTGTTAGTCTTTGCAGAGACAGGTGTGAGGAGGAGCCCTGGGGAGGCCATGAAGACCTTTGCCACCTCAAAAAAACACCTGCGGATCTTTCTGACAAGGTGACGTGACACTTTGGGGTTTTCAGTCTGCCTCAACACTGGAACTACAAACCACAGGACCTTTAGGCTGAGGGTGGGGACACCCAGAAAGGGCCAGCCCTCACCTTTCCTGTTGAAAAGAGTTGAGAAGAAAAAAAAGTTTGAACATAAGAGAGAACACGAGATGGCTTAGTCAACTGTGGGAAAGACAAAGCAAATTAAACCAGGAAGGGTGCTCTCCGGTGGGCCTGGGCATCTGTGGGAAGTCTGGGGGACTGGTAAAGAGGCTAGCTAGCATTTGAGAAAGAGCACCGGAGATGCAGTTCAGTCTTTTGGCAGAGCCTGCTAAATTTTGATGAAAAGTAAAAAAAGAATAAAAAGAAGTTTTTGGCTGCAGGAGAGCCACATGACACAGCATGAGAGGGAGAAGGAAAACTCGACTCCGAACACCGAGCTTGTACTCTCTCTGTGTGGGCAGAAGGTTTTATTACCATTATTTTTTATTTTTATTTCATACATCATTAAAAATCCTTTGGCCCTTTCCCTAAGTCAGCACACTTAAAACAAAATAATGAGGAAGGAAAACACCAAAGAAAAATCCAATTTTGATTATGTGTAAGAAGGTGCTATAGAAGCCTGGGCCGGGGACTTTCTCCGAGGATCCTGCCTAGCTAGCTTTGGAGAAATGATTCATACTGCCTAAAATGTTTGAGTTTCCCTAGCTTTGATAGATTTTGAGTGTATAAGTCAGGAAGTGCTTGGGATATGGAATGTATACCGTTTCTGTGGCCTTGGGCGAAGTGCTTAACCTTTGGGTGCCTCAGTTTCCCGCTCTGCAAAGTAGGGATAATGAGACTTAATGACCTCACCATGCTGAGGTAAGGATTAATTAGTTGATGTTTGTAAATGGCTTTGAAGCCAGAAAATGCTACAACAGAGCTAGGCATTAGTATTAATAATACATTTCAACTGAGTTAATACTTGTATCGGCTGTCTTGGATTTCCCTGGCAGTTTCATCTGGGGACTTACTTTTCAGCCTCGCTCATTAAAATGAAATAAAAAGGAACATTGCTGGCAGACAGTAGCTATGCTCTTCAGTGCAAAGATGAACTCATTCCTGCCCTGAGTAAAAGGATAACTTTTCAGGGGGGCATTCAATAGGAATGTCAAATGTCAAAATGGAACAGGAGGCACAGTGTGATTCCTTAGCAGCTCAGACATGTAAAAAATGCTGGTCACACACATACAAGAGAAGCTCACAGATCTGGGAGGAAACCACTTTCCAGAATTGATTCAATTCCTATGGTCTGGACCTAACCACAGAGTGTTTTATCTGTCCTCTGTCTTGGGTTGTTTTTCACCCATAGGTCCCCTTTTCCGGCCTCCACCCCTTCCTGTGCTAGGTCACTTTGGGCTGTGTGCTGTATGTGAGTTTTAAGTCTCCTGTGAGATCCATGTTCATCTCCTTTCCTCTAAGTCATGTCAGAAAAACCCATTTTGCCCACTGAACTCTGACCCATCACTATGACATGAATATTCCAGTGGGTGAGTAGCACAGCAGAGCCCCTGGTACCTAGCAGAAGTTCAAGGTGCATCTATCTCATTAGAGCTGGATCTTGGAGACTTCCTGGGCGCCTGATGTTGAGAACCTAGAAAGACGATATGGCAACTGCACAGGATGTGAATGCATGAGTTCGCTTCCAAAGCCCAGACTTCCAATTAGCCTTTGGTTGGCTATGGATGCTAAATAATTATATCAGCCTTATTTCTGTTACTATATCAAGATACTAGAGGCTTGGTAGTTTCTAAAGAAAGGAGGTTTATTTATCTGAGAGTTCTGTGCATTCAAGGGTGTGGTCCAACATCCGTCCAGTTCTGGGGAAGGTTTCATGATGAAGGAGATACTGCGGGAGAGACAAGAAGTGAGCTGAGGCCAAGCTTCTTCTACAAACCAGCCACTTGCTAGAACTAATTCAGGATCCCATGAGAACTCCATCAATGCCTTCACTGAAGTCCTCAGTGAGTCAATGACTTCCCATAGGACCCTCCTGTTAAGGGTCCCACCACCTCTTAACACAGAAAGGCAAGCAGTTGAGTGACATAGTTAAAGCATTTCTCACCTACTGGAATGATTTTCCCACAAGGGATGCTATTATCTAATTGAACACCTATTCCGTGGCTGTCAGTGAAGGCCTCCTCATGGCTCCATCACAATCGTGCAGAGGACTGATTAGAAGCACAGAATCTCAGGCTCAGGTTTGAGAAGCGTAAGATCGAGTTCAGGAGCCTCTTGATCAGCAAGGCCTCTCGTAGTCTGTAGCTGTAGAGTTGGGCAGTCAAACAACAAAAGCTCTGAGCTCAGCCTGGAAAGTCTGAGTGGTCTTTGTAGTTGGTGAAGGCCTGAGAGGGAGGGTAGACTGCTTCCTTTACATTCTGTTCCCCAGAACTCATTTCAGTTTCCTGATCACAGGGCACCTGGCTTCCCATGTCTTTCCCTCTGATTTTCTCTTATCGTCTCCTAGCCTGGCTTCTCAAGCCAGTTGGAAGCTCCATTGGGGGAATGAAACCACACCTCTGTGCTTATGGTGCTGTTCACTAAAACTCTTCTGGTACCATGTGCTCAGGGGCCTCTCATAGGTGGATCACCACAGGGGCCAGCTTGTGTGTGATTCAGGATCAGTATGTGGTGATGGAAGGTGAAGGCATTTGAAAGCTCTTCTGTTTGGATGTTGAAGGTAAAGTTCTGGTTGCCAAGAGCTTTGTGAGAATATAACTGTCATCATCCAGCAGATCCACTTTTAAAATTAAGATTTATTTTATTTATAATGATGGATATGCATGTGTGTCTGTGTGTTGGTATATGGACATGTGAGGGCGTGTGCCCTCAAAAGTCAAAAGAGGGAGTCAGGTATCTTGAAGCTGGACTTACAGGAGGTTGTTTGCCACTTGATATTGGTGCTGGGAACTGAACTCAGATCCCATATAAAAGAGTCCAGGTTCTTAATTGCTGAGTCATCTCTCTAGTCCTGTAGGCATCACCTTTTAAAAGGGCCATGCTTGGAGTTGGGAAGATGGCTCAGTTGGTAAAGTCTGAGAATCATAGTTCAGTCAGATGTTAGTGTTCCCTTGTAATCCCAGTGCTGGCAGGGAGAGACAAGGAAGATGCCTGAGTCTCACTTACCAGCCCATCCAGCTGAACTGGTGAGCTCCACGTAAAAATCAGAGATCCTGTCTCTCCCTGCAGAAGCACACTAGAGGCTAACCTCTAGTCTCCACAAGCAGCCATGTAAAATGCCTCACACGTATACAGAAGCAGGTTTACAGAGACCACTGAACGGAGGTCACTGGGAAACTGTCTTCACGTATTGAGTCTTCTTGGCAACTGTGCAGCTGAGCTCTTCCTGGTCTTGTTAGACACACTACCTGTATTAGCATGAGCAGAGAATCACTGAATGTTCTCTCTATGCTAAGATTCTTCCAAATCTTCATCTTTGGCACCTCAAGCCCTCTGCCTGAAGTCCTGTGTCCTCGATTTTTGGAAAGGCTTAGGATTTAATTGTGAGAACTCCTGGTTTCCTTCAGCAGATTCTAGAGTTGATTTAAGTAATTTAGCTTGGGGTAATTGAGGCCCAGGGGCTTGATACTGCCCTTTGAGAAGGATAACTAGCAGGCACGGTGACAGGGCTGGCTCCTGTTGCCCTGTATCTCACTGTCTGCAGGATTCCCTGGTGCCAAGCAATCTTGAGCTGATATCCCAGGGATAACAGTAATTAGGATCTTCAAAGTACTTGGCAAACATTCATTAGCCACTCCCAGGGAAGAGAAGAGAGAAAAGAGGAACAAATAACACACAATCACCCCCATTTTGCAGATACTGAACATCAAGGCACAAACAATGACGCCTTGACTAAATCCATTAAGAAAAGCCAGTGTTTGTGTGTGTTATGATACACACACATCTGTGAGAACGGGGAGTATGAGTGAACTGTTGTCCTTTGCATCTGTCTCCCCTATGTTTATATAAAAAATTTAAAATGATTCATCCATAACTTCACATATATTTATATTACGTCAATCAAATGTCTCCTCTTCATCTTACATTCTGAGATGGTCTCTCAGCATAAGCTCACAGATCAGCTGGACCAGCTGGTTTGTGAGCTCCAGGGATGCTCTGCCTCTGCCTGTCCAGTGTAGGACTCATGGCTGTGTGTTCTCACGGCTGGCTTTCCATGTGGATGCCAAGGATTGAGACTCAGGTCCTCAGGCTCACATGGCAAGCACTCTACCAAATGACTTACCTCTCTAGTCTTTAAAAATACATCAGAAAATTCTCTGAGATGTTTGTGTGTGCTCTGTAAGATATTCTGCCATCTTGACCTCTCAGGTACGAATAGTTCTGTAACCCCAGCAGTGACTTGTAGCAACATCCTCAGAAATTGTTAAATATTTCCCAGGGAGTGAAGGAGGAACGTAAGATACTTAACCTTTGAATTTTTAAAAATACTAGATATGAACTCTTAATACTCTGTATGACAAGCTGGGTATGGTCCCTGTACTTTCCTGAGTATGGGCATGTCCTACGCACATAAGAATATCATTTTGGGGGCATCTGACTTCCTCATTGAGATGCTCAAACACATGCATCACAAGTAGGGGATAGTCTCAAACAGGAAAGTCTATAGAGCCTCCTGGGGGGCTACTCTTAGATTTGCTGATGAGGGCTGTATACTCCCTCCCTCTCCATAGGAGGCAGCTCTGTGGGTCCAGAGGCTTCATCACCTGTAAGAGATGTTGTGAATCTCTGTCCTTTGGGCACAGATCTACTCCATACATAAAGTAGGTTTGTTTTTGGAACTTGTAACCCTGGGAGGCTGAACTTTCTAGATGATTAAGACCTATGTAAAAAATCTTATCACTTGTGATAGCTGAGATTCAGACACGACTAATCTAGGCCTATCTGGGGCTAGCCTAGGGTGGAAGCCATAGGCTGTCAAGAGGTGAAAGAGGTTATCACTGAAACCACAGTAGGTGAGGAGGACTATTTGGTTTTCAGATAGGAGAGTTGAAGCAGACACAGGTGAAAATATGTGGGGTATGTTGTCACTGGTAAGCCCTGAGGCTAAGTCCAAATGGAATAATTCAAAATGACTTTGCTACCCTAAGTAGAATAGTTCCCTCCTTCCCGTGTGTGTGTGTGTGTGTGTGTGTGTGTGCATGCACATGCATGTGGAGAGGCCAGAGAGGTAATCCTCTGGTAGCGTGTCCTAGGCTCCATTCACCTTCTCTATTGAGATAGTGTCTCTTGCTGAGTTGCAAATTGCCAAGTAGGAGGCTGGCTGGCCAGGAAGTCACAGGGAATCAGCCTGTCTCCCAAGTACCGGTACTGCACATGTGTTACCACACCAGATCTCATTCCTACTATTATGTATTAATGTGGGTTTCAGGGCTTGAACACAGGTCTTCTGACTGGGTTGTCTCTCTAGCTTTAGACTGACTTTTTTTTCTGGGGAGGTCCTCAGTGGATAAAACATAGTTTGGTGAACCTGGGGGCTTTCCTATGAGGTCAGAGACAAGTGTGTCCCCAGGACGGGCCCCAAGGAGCACACCTCCCTGTGGTGTCTCTCCCTTTGCTTTCTCCACTGTTTCCTCAAGCAAACTCAGTCTAGACTCAGCCCACTCAGAGGCCTTTACTGCTCAGTTTAAGGTAAATTCCTGCCCAAGGCTGGTTTCTGTGGTGTGCATGTGTGTGTGTGTGTGGGGGGGGGCACAGGCATTTCTGTAGCTTGATCTTTGGGGAGTAGGGTTAGATACCACCTCAAGTATTCTGAACTGCTTCACCCTGAGCAATCTGGTCTCTCTTGTTCTCTATCCCTTATTTGTGGCTCAGATGAGCAATAAATCACATATGTTTTTAGTTCCTGGTGCTGAGATGCTCACAGTATTTAGAGCAGACATCCTATGTTTTCTGCTGCAGTTTCTAATGCTTCCCCAATGAGAGTCGTGTGCCATTTGTTCAAGGAAAACTTATGTTGTCAATGTCTGTGTTCCTTGGAGGAACAGGGGTGTCACAGGGTTCTAGACTTGGGATGTGAACGTCCCAGGTGACTTGCTCTTTGTCTCAGATCAGATGAGAGACAGTAAGTTCACAAGAGCAGATTTCTTAGCAGGAAGCAATTCAGAAGACTAGAAGTGAGATCAAACCAGATTTCCCAAAGTATCTGGCAGATGGGCAAACCATCACTGGCATCAAGCTCCCCAATATTCTTCTTCCAAGTTTCTTCAAATCTCCTTTTATCTCCTCTGCCTCTTGTCTTTTCAAATTCCACATAACCAAGGACCTGTTGCCTTTCCTCTTCCTTCCTTCCTTCCTTCCTTCCTTCCTTCCTTCCTTCCTTCCTTCCTTCCTATCTTCCTTTTTTAAAAAAATTTCTACAGTTTACTCTCTGGAGTTCTGTGAACTAGTATTTTATTCTTTTATTTGGCTTCGCTCTGGTTCAGTCCTTTTTGCACTCTGTCTGGGTGGTGCAACCAACTCTTCACTGTTGAGTAATGTTCCATTGCCCGGGCATACCACAAGCTTTTAGTCTGTCCACTTTTGCATGGACATCTGAGTACATTCCAGATGTTGGCTCTTATAAATATATTCAACATGAACGTCCACGTCCACATCATTAAAGAGTCACATGCTTTCATCTGAGTAAATGCTCCTTTTATTTTGTACAACTTTGCATTTGGGAAGGATTTCTTAGGGCGTTTTTTTGGAGGGGGCAAAGAGGGGGAAGCATCAGAGAATCTAGCTTGCTGACTGTTCACAAAGTAATGAAATTATGGGTTGGAAGGAATGCGAACCCAGTATCAGGATCTGCGATATCTATTTCTAGCAACTTGGTCACTCCTCAGCTTTCCCGTTGGCTTCTCATTTAGGAGGTATGTATGGGAGCTATTTCTGCCAGAGGAATAGTCACGGTACTCAGTGAATGCCCCTAAAACTTCTCTGTAGCAAACCATCACTCTCTGAAAGGAGATTGTACTGGAAAAGGAGACAGTTGCTGCCTCATTCAGGACTGGGAGTTTGATGTGGTTGGATTTTTCAGGCCCAGGCCAATTATTTAATATCCCTAATTCTAAAGAATATTAGAATTTTGACAGTAGAAAAAGTAGAAAAGGCAGATTGTGATTCAACTGAAAACACAGAGTATGGAGTTTTTCATATTCCCAAGTGAGCAGATAATTGTAACACTTTGCTTTCGCTTGGTGCTTTATAAATCAGGCCTTGTGAAGCAACAACACTGTTTCCATTCCTTGTGTCTCTCTGAGCTCTGCTGAGATACACAGCTCTGCCCAGACAACCCTGCTGAGGCACTGTGGCAGGACGACTCTCAGTGCCCATGAGAAATCTCCCCTTCCCTTCCCCATGGTGGAGGAGGTTGCAGGAGACACACCAGTCATCTAGGAGCCCAGCTTGGACTTGGCAAAGGCTCTCTAGGTACTTACAAGACACTACCAGTCCTCCGTCCTGTACAGAAAGCACAGAAGGGGAAGTCAGCTGATGCCCTGTGCTTTTCAAGGAAAGGAAGAAAGGAGTTGAGATCTTCTGCCAACCCGGAAGCAGCATTTTGACTGAGCTCTTGATTATGAGGGGGCACAGGAAGCGGATTTTAGATAAAGAAGAAACGTTTCTCCTACCTTGCAGGCAGGAAATGGGTTTTTGGTCCTGGGATTCCTCTTTTGAACATGTGGCATGTGGGTGTCATGACTTCCTCTCTCTCTCTCTCTCTCTCTCTCTCTCTCTCTCTCTCTCTCTCTCCTCTCTTAAAGTTTTTACATTTAGAAAACAGATCCAATTCCCTGAAAACCATTTCTTTTGGGCAGACTCCAAGATAGAAATCGAAATTAGACTTGGTTTGTCGGGTCTTGGGAAGCACAGCACCGACTCCTCTTTTTCTGTTTACACAATGCAGCATGCTTGTTCACAGGAGAAGATTAACACTGTCAGACTGCCCAACTTAGGGTCAGTTCTCACTGGCTGCTAAAATAAACATTATGGTTTGACAGCCGTGGCATTTTTTTTTAATTTCTATAAAGAAAGAGAAAAGTGATAGAGACCAAACCACCATAGCTTGTCAGTAGCATTATATAGTTTTTCTCTGTTTTCTAATCACTGGGTTATGTGTTTTTCCTGACAGGGGCCTTGGCTTTGATTTCTCTGTTTTGTAAAGGGCAATAATTCCACTGAATTATTATCATTCCTATTTTGCTTTGTTATTTGTATATATACATGTGTATACAGTGTGGTGTGTGCATGCACAGAATGTCTGGCCATCAGGGGACAGTCTTGATATGGATGCTTAGGCATCTTGGAACTTTTGTTTGGGGAGGGGTTTTCATTGGCCTATAACTTCGACACATAGGCTAGGTTAGCTGGCCTGGAAACTTCTAGAGATCCTCTTGTTTCTGTCATTTCTGAGGTTGTAGGTGTGCACTGTGATACCGAGCTTTTTCTATGGGTTCTGAGATTCACATCTTCGTGCTTGCAAAGCAAGAGCCTTGTGTGCTGAGCAATCTCTCTGGGACTACTATTACTTTTTGAAACAGTATGATATAGCCCAGGGTGGCTTTGTGGTCACTGTGAGACAGAGGATGACCTTAGACTCCTGGTCTTCCTGTTTTTACTTCCCAAGTGCCAGGACTACAGGGTGGTGCCATTGTATCTAGTATTTTATTAAATTCTGATTGTAACAATTGTGAGTTTAGAGAGTAGTGCCATGATTTCTATCTGTCTACAAAGGGCAGGAATACAGCTCAATAGTAGATGATTTGCCTTGCCTACCATAGATGAGGTCTTGAATTCTATCCCTAACACAACAGAACAAAAAAGCAAACACACAAACCCCCTTGCATAAGATTTCTGAGGCCCGCCTCAATAATTTCTGAGTCAGTAGATCTGGAGTAGGATCTGATAGCATTTCTAACACATTTTTTGGCAATATAGGTGCTGTTGGTTTAAGGTCCACTCTAGGAGAAATGTTGACCTAATAATGTAAAGACGTCAGGGTCATAGGCTCAAGATTCCAAGGCCAGTGGAAATTGAATACTTAATAATTCTTCAAATACGGAGTCAGAGGTTAGTAGGCAAATGTATGTAAATATCTAGGTAGTACATACTATAAGCTGTGCTGGTCACATGGTTTCAGGTACAATTACTCAACTCCAATTTAATTCCACTCTTGTAGTTCAAGACCATGTCAGACACATTTGAAAACAAATGAGCATAACAGTGTTCTTTTTTATTAAAATAATAGTTATTATTGTTATATCTATTCACTTTACATCCTACTCACTGCTCCTTCCCAGTCACCCCCCCACAATTCTTCCCTATCCCCCCATCCCCACTCCTCTGAGTGGGTGGGGGTCCTTCTGGATATTCTCCAACACTGGTACATCAAGTCTCTGTGAAGCTATGTGCATCCTCTCTAACTAAGGCCAGACAAGGCAGCCCAGATAGAAGAACATATCACACATTCAGGCTTTTGGGATAGCTCCTGTTCCAGTTGTTTGGAACCCACATGAAGACCAAGCTGCACATCTGCTACATGTGAGCAGGGAGGCCTAGCTCCAGCCAGTGTATGCTCTTTGGTTGGTGGTTCAGTCTCTGAGAGCGCCAAGGGTCCAGGTTAACTCTGTTGGTGTTCCTATGGAGCTCTTATCACCTTAGGGGCTGCAATCCTTCCTCCTATTCTTCTATAAGAGTCTCCAAGCTCCATCCACTGTTTGGCTGTGGATGTCTGCATCTGTCTGAGTTAGCTGCTGGGTGGAGCCTCTCAGCATGACAGTGTTCTAATAAAACTTTATTTGCATAAATCAGCAGGAGGACAGACATGGTCCAAATCATTTGCTAGCCTAAACTAGCATTAAATTAGATTTTAAGAATGAGGCAATTGCCTGGCAAAATGTTAGTCACATAGGTTGTTAAATATTTGCCTTTACTACTACTCAAGCAGGCTTCACCAACCCATGTATACCATAAGAATACATGTTTGTTGGCAGAATTATTTTCCATGGCTACTAAAAGTGAATTCAATACCTGGGGGCCTTTAACAATAGAATGTATTTTCCCCTAGTTTTGAAGCCTGGAAGTTATAGATCAATGTTGACTTTTTTCAGAAAACTGTTTTCTTTACACACACACACACACACACACACACACACACACACACACACACACATGCACGGACAGCCTGGAATATATAGTAAGGGCCAGGTCAGCCCAGAGAGACTTGGCAAGATCCTGCCTCAAAACAAACAAACATGCACAGAAGCTAATTGTTTCCACAATATACTGTACCTTATGAGTTTGTGAAAAATATGGATTATATTTGATAGTGGTTTTTATTCTTTTTCAAAAAATGTTAAAAGTTGTATTAAATTGAGTAATTGAATCTTGTATGTACTGTGACACTGTGACACTGTGACACACACACACACACACACACATACAGTACATACATGGAAGTCAGAAGACAACTTTGGGAGTCAGTTATTTCTGATTTCCTTTATGTGTGTCCTGGGACTCAAACTCAGAACAATTAAATGCTCCTCACAGCAATAGTCCACAGACTAAGATAGAAATGAGCATTGGTGTGGCCATCTTTGGAGTGGACTCTCACACACAGTTTTTTCAAATTCATATTCAAAGTGGTCAAGGCCAGCTCATCATGATTGCCAAATCTTCAAAACCAAATAGGGCTTATGATATAGATAAACAGAGAAGGGCACTATTTCAAGTCTAACACACTGAGTTCCACTCCCAAGACCCACATGATAGAAGAAAAAAACTACTAAAAATTACGCTCTCATCTCTACAAGAGCACAGTGGGGGTGAGAACAAGAATGTGTGTGTGTGTGAGCAGCTCTGCTCTGTAAGCTACTTGACTTCGGTGTTCATTTTGAACCAACACTTGAAGTTCTCTAAGCAGCAACGCTTGATTCTTAACCTGAAGTTGGCTAGTTTGACTCTTTGTTCTTCCTCACCCAAACCTCTCTGCTTCTCTCTCACCAGTTAAGACAAGTTTTGAACAAGCAAGTGATATCTGTTTATGAAATTTGGGACTTGACAAAGAGAAATGGCCATACCATCAGCAGGCAAGTGTGAATTTTAAAGTAAATCCAAAAGAAAGAGAGAAAGTACTTTGCCTGGTTCAAAAACATCGGTATCTCTTCTTTAATAAGGCCATTGACTTTCAAATCAATGAGGTGTGGTTAGGTGTTATCATTCAATGAACAGGGGCCAATAACTCATCAGGTTTTGTTGTAAACACAGAAACCTGCAGGGAGGTGCCTCATTGGACGTCTGTGACACATTCCTGTGGCTGATACTCTTACTCGGTGTTGTTCCACAGGTCTATGTAGAGCTGTGCATTCCTCACACAAAGCTCTATGGAACGTCTATTGTCAGGAATTGCTAAGCACTGCGGATAAAAATTAATCACACCTAATTCCTGCCTTCAAGGAGTTGGAGCTTTTTAGAGGATTAGGTTCCTTTTAAGGTTCTTTTTCTATTTTTCTATTTCCAATTGTCAAGCTACTGCAGACCCAACTCCTTTGGGAAGATGATGGCTTTCACATGTGATGTACTTGCTGAAGTAAGCCCGATTTGTTTGTAAATTAGTACTGAGGCTTTGACAAGTCATGTGGCTTTCATTGATGGTTGCCTCCAACATTTTAGCATCTGTCGTTAACATTTCATTTAAGGGTAAAACAGACTTGGAGGCTCTGGGGAGATGGATCCATCCCACTGTGAGGCCTTGTGTGAGTTTGGATCCCCAGAACCATATAAAATGCTGGGTACGGCGGCAAGCTCTTGAAGTCTCTGAACTGAGTAGGTGGAGATAGGAGTGTCCTCCAAACTTGGTGGCCAGCCAGGCTAGCTGCGTTGGTGAGCTCCAGATTCAGGTGGAGATCCTGTCTCAAAGAATGAGCTACAGAGTAGAAGACACAGTGTTGGTCTCTGGCTACCAGATGCATATACATATGTATGTGTGTGGGAGAAGGTATGACAGACTTAGAAGGTGATCTAGAATATCACCCCTATCTCTCTGCTTTTTCACTGCATCACCTTGGCCTCTGATTTCCCATTTGTATAATTAGCTTGCTTTAAATACCATTTCTAATTCAAAACTCCCTTGTTTCTATTCCAACATTTTTCATAGCATTGGATGCATCTGAGTATGTGTGCATGAGATGACCCTCATGCAGGTCAACTTGCTACTTGGAATAGTCTCTGGTCACTTTGAATGTCACCTTTTGTTCCTCATGAGAGCAGTTTTCTGTGGGGTCTTATTTAACATTTATCTATGGTGCTCTGAGTCATACGAAGGTTGACAGCCTTTGAGTCTAAGGAGAGATAGCTTATGGAAGCCAAGGATGAAGTTATTAATTGGGGAGGGGTGGTGTGTGGCTCTCCAGGAGGCTGCAGTGTGCTGGCCCAGGAGTGTGTGATTGCCAATTCTGATTTGAAATCATTGAAAACATAATTTATTCATATTTAACCTTAATGCATGGCAAGCACCAGCGAAACTTGGTTATCAGTACTTTCCTCTGTATCTTTTCCAGTCTGTTCATGTGTACTCATCTGTCACTGAACAGTAATGACTTTGCTTGTTTGCTGTGTGTGTTTGAAACAAGGCTTCACTATGTAGTCTTGAATGGCTTGGATCTCTATGTATATCAGGTTGTCTCAAGCTCAGTGAGTTTTGTCGGCCTTTGTCTCCTGAGTTTTGGAATCAATGCACTACCACACCTGGCTTCGTAATGACTTTAGAGTATCTCCCTTGAATATCCTTCATGGCAATACCTTAGATTTGATCTATGGGATGGCTGGGAACATATGTCCAGTTGGGGAAAAGTGTCCTGCTCATTACTCCTGGTCTGCAGCGTGATCTCACTCAAACATTCATCTGTCATTTTTCTCAGTTTGGTATTAGCTTTGGCTCTTTGTCATGCTTTTGGCTCTGTGTCTCTTTGTCCAGAATGATTTCATAGGCATATTTGTGTTCTCTACGGAGTCTGCTACACGATAAATAGTCCTGTATAAAGGCACGCGCATAGATGGTAAATGAGCCAAGAAACAATTCTATTTGTTTGTTAGTTACTTGTTGTAGAGTGAAATGTGCTTTATTCATCAAGTATATATTGGATACCTATTTTACTGATGACATTGGTAACAGGATGTAGTTTTTGGTAAGTGATCTCAGTGTATACTGTCATTTGAAGTCAATGTCATGGTAGCATCCATAGCAGGAGAGTAAGTAAAAAGTCATTACCCCTTATTCCAGTGGTCCTCAACCTTCCTAACACATTGACCCTTTAGTTAAGATCTTCATGTTGTATTACTGAACTGCAACCATAAAATTATTTTTGTGGTTACTTCATAACTGTAACTTACTACTGTTAGGAATTGTAGGATCAGAAGTTCAAAGTCATCCTCTACTATGTCACAAGTTTCTGGACAGCTTGGACTACATGACACCCTATGTTAAATATATACATACATATAAATGATGTGACAGCATAGCAGACATAATACAGGGCAATTAAAGTATGCACTGGTCATATATCCATTATCGTCTACATCGTTCTCTGCAAAGAAAGATGAAATAGAAAAGGACATGGACATGGACCTTTCTGTGGAAAATGCTACCAGAAATAAAAACAATGATTGGAGTTGAGGGCCTTTTAATTTCTGATGGCTAACTTTATAAGTCAGTGTGGCTGGGCGACAGGTAAGGGGCAGTTGCCCAATCACTGCTATTCTGTGGCCCTTCCTGGTTCTACAACGGGTGGCTTCTGGACTTAAACTTTGGCTTTCCAGGGTTGCCTTCAGTTCTCAGACTTGAGAGCTTCCGTAAGTCTCTGAGTTAGTCAGTCCCTTTGAATGACTCTTCAGTGTATTTGGGAGGATCATAGGCTTTCTTTTTCTGCAAGTGCTATTAGCCTTTTGTTTCTGGAGAATTGTGACTAATACATTACCTAATCTTGTCTGCCTTCAACACTCAAGGAATTGTTTCCATGAGTTCCGATATCCCTTAAGTGGCAAAAAAGAAGGCAGTAGGCTAATTCGGCATAGCAGAGAGGTAAAAGTTATCTACTGTAAGGGGGTTGGAGGCTAGGGGAAGGAGAGCAGAGTTCATGAAACACCCAGCAGAGATCGGATAGCATTAGGCAAACCCAACTTCATCATTTTAGCCACCTTTGATGGAAACATATCTGCATAACAGAAAATCTCCACAGGAGATACTATCTTCCCCTGTTTTGTTCTATGCATGTATAGGTGTGTGTGTGTGTGTTTGTGTGTGTATACTTGTATGTAGACTAGGGATCAGTCTTAGGTGTCATTGCTCAGGATGCTGTCCAATTTTGTTTTCTGAGGTGGAGTCTCTCATTTTTACCTGGAGTTTGCTGAGTTGGCTAGGCTGTCTGGCCAGTGGGGGCCTTCTAGTCTCCACATTGTCTTTGCAGGGATTATAAGTACTGGCACTACACATGGGTTTTATTTATTTATTTTAAATGTGGGTCTTGTGGATTGAACTCAGGTCCTCATGCTTGCGTGAGCAAGCACATTTCTCACTGAGCAATCTCCCCAGCTCCCTTCTATCCCTTGAAGATCTTCCCATCTCTCATATGATGTGAAAAGTTAAGTTAAAATGAAGTATGATTTATTTATCAAATGTGGGCTTCAGAGCCACGTGTGATGAGTATCTTCTGTTTGCTGTGTGCCTACTTTCCTTGAAGCCTGGGATAAGAACAGTGACTGCCCCTTGTAGAAACTGTAAATGAGCTAAATAAACGGTTGTAGACTTTGGCCTTACCAAACCACCTTTCAACTTGAGGACATTACACAGAAAAATTCCTACAATATATTTATGATCCCACCAAAAGACTTTTGAAGGTCTGTTGACCTAAGGTGAGGGGTTAAAACCTGTTAGAGAGCGGAAAATACATCTCTGCTCATATTCAGCTGACTCTTTATGAACTAGCTATGGGAAAGATGGTGTAAAAGTACAAGTGACAGTTGTTCTGTTTCTTTGAAGTGTTCACCAGAGAGTTACCTGCCTGCCTCAGAAGCTTTGTTGGACCTATGTTCCATCGGAGTTCCAGGACACTGTTGGCTTTGGAAAGACAGCAGGGATAGAAAGACAGAAAGATAGAAAGGAAGTTGATGGGGGAGGGTCAACAGAAGCTGTGACACTCATGAAGAGCAAGGTTAGCAAACAACTGGATGTCTTCATAGTGGGCTACTAACCATATTACATTTTTTTTTTATTTCACTATCAATTTTAGTTGCTAGCTCTATTATTTTTTTCATGTAGGGTGTGTTTCTGTATATTTGTCTCTCTGTGTGTTTGTGTGTGTGTGTGTGTGTATTTTCTCCGTGTGTGTGTTTCCTCTCACTGGCTTGATGCTTGATATGTTTTTTTTTTCTTTCTGAGAGGAGGTTTTTACTAAGCACTCAGAGATGGAGTCCCGTCTACTAGTAAAATTTTCCACCTGCTGTCACGTGATCTCCCTTGATGCATACAGGTGGTGGTTTCATCTTTTTTCCATCCAAGAATTTCAAGGTACCTTAAAAACATTAATTAGGCTCCAGACCTCTTTGAAGTTGGTCCTATCCCCATGTACACATGATGAAATTCAGGAGGGAGAGGCTAATTGAGTCAGTCCAGGACCACACAGATATTCCATGAGAGAGCCAGGGAAGGGATGGCTTCCCCATCTGGGGCCCAACCAGGAAATTCTGAGAAGAGATGCCTGTGTGCCAGGCACTTTAAACTCACCTGGAATTTCCATCCCAGTTGCCTTTAGAAGTGAGCTCTCCTCTCCCTTCTTCCATCCAACACCCTACACAAAGAAAACCTCAACGAAGCTGAGGTAATTACTGACATTCTCAGGGTGTATTGCCCTGAAGCCTACAGACCCTGAAGTCTACAGACCCTAAGCATCTCTGGGAATACCAGGCACTCATGAGTATACCTGCCAGTCAGATCTGTAAGAGGATTACTTCTCTCTCTCTCTCTCTCTCTCTCTCTCTCTCTCTCTCTCTCTCTCTGTATGTGTACACACACACACACACACACATACACACACACACACTGTTTATGTTGAATTTAGATTTCCCAGTTATCTTCCCACAGTTAAATCCGGGTAGGGTTTTGTTAGGTATAAAATTTACTAAAAGTAATCAAGGCAAGGATTGTTCCTTCCTCCCCCTCTGTCACTCTGTCACTCTAATTCTGACAAGACAAAAGTGAGTAGGTATATGGAAGCTGAAAGGAAGAGAGAAAGAGAAGGTTGGGAGTGAAAGGCTTCGGTAAGCAGAAGGTACAACCATCTCAGGCAAGCCAGCATTGTGGTGTGTTCTTGCTTCCAGACTGAGTTTCTCAGTTGTACTTCTTTCTACAGACCATTCATTCCTAAAGGGCCAATAAAGACTTGGCAAGAAGTCCACGTGCATTGGAAATCTTCAGTTTCTGGACTCCCTCAAAGGCTCAGCCAGGACATGGTGGCTTCCATGGGTAGGGAGAAGGGAAGGCACACTTGGAGCACCTGCAAGCTCTACAAAAGGAGTAGGAGTTCAGTCAGCTAATGATAGGGAGTTGGAGATCGTAGTATATGTGTATGTATTTGTATGTATATGTGTGAATATATACACATATGTATGTGTATATCTCATATATGAGAGAAATAAGTGACATTTGTTTGGCTTATTTCACTTAGCACAATGATCTCCAGCTTCATCCTTTTTTTTTTAGCAAATGATAAATTTTGTTCTTCCTTGAGGCTGCTTTAAGACTCTGGGGCTGGAAAGCTAAGAACACATGATGCTTTTGCAGAGGTTCTCTATGTGGTTGCCAGCATTCACATGGTGGCTATAACCATTTGTAACCTCAGTTCTAGGAAACCTGACATTCTTTTCTGGCCTCCATGGGCAACAGGTATGTACATGATGCACACACATATACATGGGTGAACACTCATTTTGTTTGTGCGGGTTTGTTTGTTTGAATGGAGCAGAAGAAAAATGCACTGTAATTTGAGGAAACACTTTCCTTCCTAAGGACATCCCTCAGTGTGCACATACTAAAATCCTCAGCAAGGACTCAGCTCACAGTATTTTTTATTTACAGACTGATTTTGTTGAGAGGAACCAACAGAAGCCCTAAGCCCTGCCTAGCCTAGCATCGGGTGGGTCACCTGGCTCTCCGTGACTCTGAACTGAATGCCACTTCATCCTGGGAATAGAGTGCTCCCTTCCACATGGTTTTTTACATATCCTCCCCATCCCCACCTCTCCAGTCCTCCTTTGTATAAGAAAGTGAGTGCTCGCTGCTTCTGGGCAGCCATGCAACCTTGCTAGGCCACTTTGGTAAGGAACAGAAAGCCATTTTGGCTGAAGCTGGATGAAGCAACTGCCAATTTCCTCTAAGTTTACCTTCTTGTTCAAAACTCAAACTAGCAGGACACAGGCAGTGCCAGGCTCTCCTGCCTGCCGTTCCTTTCCGGGGTAACTAGTTGAAAGGAACCTTTTATTTGTGCTTATCCCAAATTTCCATGCCCTTACTGCTAGCTCTTTCAACCTGAACCTGCTGACATCTGGGCTAGTGTGGAGCACCTCAAAGTTGTCAGGACCCAGGGTCCTTTCAGCATCTTTCTCTGGCATCCTCAGCCCTACTGTAGGAATTTCTTCTTGCTGCTACAACAGTTCAGGGGCTAAAAACAACACACAGTCGTTACCCAGCAGTGGAGGATTATGATGTCAAAACAGGAGTTGTGCTTTGAATGTGAATTACCCCTCACAGGCTCATGCGGTCCTGGTGACTGGCATAGCTTGGGAGCACTGGGAAGCCTCTCCAACTTAGGGTCAAGCTAGCAAAATCAGGTTAGGTTATGAGGGGCAGGCCTTGGAAGGTAGAATTACTTCTAACTCCAGTGTAGTTTCTTCCACTTCCCGCCTGCCACTGTGAGGAGAGGAAGCCTGACCTCATACTCTTGGCACTATAAATCTTCAGTGTCTTCCCTGATGTGATGGATTGAAATCCTAAAACTGCAAACCAAGAGATATATTTCATTCCTTAAGATGTTTCTGTCAGGTATTTTGCCATAACAGTAAGGGAAGTCAGTCACTATTGTGGACTTCACTGGGCTTCAGTGAGGGGGTTGGTAGATTTACCTACCTTCCTGCTGGAGGAAGCCTTTGTAGCTTCTAGAAGCTTCCAAATGTTGCTTGGGTTATAGCTCCTTCCTCTGTCTTCGTGATGATCAGTATGGGTAGTTCTCTCATTCAAGGATTCTCTTCATCTCACTCTCTCACTTGTAAGGACTTACAACCACTGAGACCCACCCAGGGAATCTGTGAAAACGTCTGCGTTTTATGGTTTGTTCTGTTGACAGCCTTAATTTCCCTTTACTATCTGATCTAAGTTATTCATAGATTTGGATGTGGACATCTTTGAGGGGGTCGTTGGAAGTGTTATCCTGCATTATATTCTTCAGAGTGACTTATGGTCCGAATGATTGTAATAGCTACTACAATCTCTGCTGTCGTGCCAGACTGCCTGACAGGAAACAGGAAAGAGGAAGTAGGGAAGGAATGAAAGTGATGTTTGCCAGCTAAGATGAAGTCAATACAGTTCTGCCAAATCCTCCTTGGCCAGGACTGAGTCACCTGGGCACACCTAAGTGCGAGGGAGCTTGGGAAATGTGGGCCTTTCTTTCTGTTGGCAAAATGCTTGGCTCAAGTTAAGGTTCCATTCAGATGGAAGAGTGTAGACTGAGCACTGGCTAGTGAGCAGCCTCTGCTGTGTGGTAGAAACAGAAGAGGGCTTAATGTTTGCACAATTTTATAATCTTTTGGAGTTGAGGTGGAGAACTCTATGGTGATTTTTAAATGGGAAGTTAGATGTTTGTAGAGGAAGGGTGTCTTGGCTGTCTGTTTTCTTTCGGGACATTTGGGTTCATTTATGTATAACTAATTGTCTTAAGGAGCCAGACCTATGTTAAATGCATTTATATCATGTATGAACTGCATGAAAGTGGCCCTCTTGGTGGCCCACTGCATTTTGAGCTCTATGAGAAATGGTTTCATTATTTAGCAAGCCAATTGCCATTTCTATATGTGATCAAAGACTGGAGCTGGACCCCATCACAGGGAAAGCGTCATGTCCGGCTTCCAGAGCCATAGTTGGAACCAGAACAGGGTCCTACACTCTCACTTAGACATCCGTCATTTAGGGCATTAGAATGCCATGTTTCAAGCTGGGTGTGGTGGAGGGCATGCTTGTAATCTCAGTATTTAGTAGGATTGTTAGTTTGAGGTCAACTTGCATGACATAGTGTAAACCTGGGTTACATAGCAGGACCTTGACTCAAAATAAAACAAAAACCAGTGAACAAAACAACCCAAAAGAACAGCAAGAATGATTCACAAATAAATCTTTAAGCACCACCTTTGAGTGCTGGAGAGAGTGTGTAGTCCCAGCTACCTGGAAGGTTAAGACAAGAAGTTTGTTTGACTCCACAAGTTCAAGACTAATCTTGGCAACATGGTGAGAACTGCCCCACCCACCAAGGAGAGAGAAAGAAAGAAAAGTTAAAAAGGCTATTTCAAGAGATTCTGTCTTCTTGTCTTGATGTGGCACACACCTCTAACCCTAGTATTGAGGAGAATCCACAGTTGGAGATTAGCTTGGGTTACACAGTACATCGTGGAGCCCCACTGAGAGGTAGAGGGAGAGAGAAAGAGAGAGAGAAAGAGAAAGAGAGAGAGAGAGAGAGAGAGAGAGAGAGAGAGAGAGAGAGAGAAAGGGAGAGAAAGGGAGAGAAAGGGAGAGAAAGGGAGAGAAAGGGAGAGAAAGAATGAACATAGAATGTACCAAAAAGTAGGTGACTTTAAATGATTAAAAGCTAATCTCTAAGACTCATTTTAAAAGTTACCTCAACTGATGATACTCATGAATCTCCAGTGTACTTCAGTTGTCTTCATGAAATACTTTGCTTAAATAATAGCTTACCAGTGTTTATTGTTGTCCTTCCTGAGGGAGATGGTAGCCAGTCACATTTTATGTATCTATCATACTTATTTAAGCCTTCATTGTTATGTATATTTCATGTATTAGCCACTTCTACGTCTTATTACCTAAAATATCTATTTGAATGAGTTGCTCTTTCTAGATTCTACTATTAAATTCATATTTTACTAAAAAAAAAAAAAAAGTTACCTCAACACTGTATTTACATTTCTAGCTTGGCAGTATCAATGGCTTTGCCAGAAGTTTCTCTGAGAAGATATATACATTGCCAATTCAGTTCTCAGTAGACACCTTGCAGCTACCTCTTCCTGTCCAGCTGAAAATATGGGAGCAAAGCATCATGAGCATAAAGGACTTGGGCCTCTGTGTCTGTCTGTCATCTGTCTGTCTGTCTCCACCCCATGTGCTCAACATGGCTGGCTGATGAGCTTGCCTCTGAGGCCAGTGGTCTAGTTAGCAAAGTGGCTGCAGTTCTTGATGAGAATGCAGGGGGCAGGCAGTGAAAGGAGTCCACCGCAAGAATGGTCTAACATAAACAATAATAATCATCATAATCACCTGGCTTCCACAGCAGCTTTCATCGAGGAACCAAAAACACATTATGAGCATTAACTCATTAATCTTCACAACGCCCCTATGAGGGAGAATTAAGTATAAGTAATCATAATTATTGCTGTCATTATCCTTCAAACAATTCCCAGATGCGCTGTGGCTGAACTGACATTCTATGGGGATTTGTTTTTTGAAAGAGAGACCCTATACGTTTGCTAGTTCACAGCTTCCCCCCCTTTTCTTGATATCTGAATAAATATAAATATTTTTCATGCAATGGGGTAAGGAGAGGGAGGGGAGTGATTTTTCAGTGAGGGGTGGTCCATTTTGCTTTGTCATTACCTACTAAAAAGATGCACAGCTACAGTGGAAATAGCAGATTTCTGAAAATGTTTATGACTATCATTTTGAAGCTATGCATTATGTTCATGGTTTCAACCTTATCTCTTCAGGTGAGGGCTTGGGAAGTTTCATTCTGCAAGTAGCATCCTGTTTACTCCGATACCATTTAAATTAGAGCCATGTCCTCCATTGGTAGCATCCTCTACATGTGGCTACAAGCCTACGAGATGTTCTTGTGCCATTGGTGCAACAAGACTACTTCTGTACCCGGGCCAAAGGCTGGGTGCCTTCTTCTTGGGAAAACAGGTCACCTCAGAGTTCCAGAGTAATCACAAGCTAAACAGGGGACTTACTTGGAGGGAAAGGGGCATTAACTAGAGCATTTAACTGCAAACTGGGTAGATCTGCTAACAGCTGGATGGAACAGTGCCTAGTAATGATATAGTATATACCATATACTTTTAAAGTATGCATCATTTCATCACATTTTCTTGGTCTAAAGCAGAAGAAAGCCACCTGTACACTCCGTTTAAGAGTTGGCACTTTGGAGTATGTCACCTTTGATACTTTAGCCACTAATGTTCAAATTTATATTCTAAAACTTAGACTCTGTATAAATGTTTGTATTTTGCTAATGCATATGTTTGGAAGGAAGCTAAAGAAGGAGGACCGTGAAGGCTCCCAAGCTGTCTCACTGGCCCCTGTGACTATGAATCTTCCTGTCAGTTTTGCCAAGCTACAGTTATGACTCATCCCAGCTGAATGACAAGAGTCAAAATTCAGAGACATGAAATGGTATTTCTGTGATCACACATCTGTTCAATTACACAATCTGAATTCAAACTGAGACTAGCTTTGACTACAAAGTCCATGCCACATTTCTGTTTCCTTGAAATTCTACAAAGCCATCCAGTGCTTCCCAGGAGGATGAAGCCATCTGAAGAATGTGACCCAAGAAGAGCTGTAAGACTAAGTCATTTGGATGACCACAAGCAGGGAGTCTAGTTTGATAGACAGAAGCTTTAAGAAGTCATTAAAGATGGAGTCAAATGGGCTCAGAATTTGGCTGAGTAATAGAACCATGGCTTAACATACTCAAAGCCCTAGGTTCAATTCCCAGCACTGAAAAAAAATTAATGGTAGAAAATGTGTAACATTTCAGTCAGATGGCTGTCAAAGGGCTTCACAACTGTTACAGTAAACCGTTGTTTTGGTGAAAGAAAAACATCTGTGTGTATTAACAAGCTTATCAACTTTTCAGAATAAAAAGAAAAAAGGAGAAACTGAGTAAGAGGGGTGTGTATGTGTGTGTGTGTGTGTGTGTTTGTGTGTGAGTGTGTGTGTCTGTGTGTGTGTATGTTTATGTGTTTGGAAGGAGGAGTGATGTCAAGATGATATAGTCCTTCAGCAAGCATGAACTTTCTTTGGGTAACACTGAATCTGCTAAAATTGGACTAAAGGAGAGGAGGTAAGTTAATCAGAAACAGTTGGAGGTGAGATGCCAAGGCTGAATTATAGAGGCACCGTTGACCTTCAGACCACAGCAGAAGTGCGATAGCATGTGTACATCTCATGCCCGTAGAGACTAGCGTCAGTCTTCCTTTGTACATTTGCAATTCTCCTGTCTCAGCATTTTCAGAAAGCATTAAGTAAGAGAGGAAGACTCATGACTGTAGGAAGCACCATCTCATAGTCTAGGGGCCTGTACAGAATATAGAAGGAAAAAGGAGAAAGTCTTGAAATATAGGTCCACCCCACTCCCACCCTGCTTCCTGGCTGCCGTAAAGTGAGCTTCATTGCTGCACCACAGATGTCTGTCATGACAGACAGAAACCTTTCGTACTGTGAGTCACAATGAATTTCTCCTCCAGGAAGTTACTTGGCTCAGATGTTTGTCAGAGTTATAGAAAGTCTCATGAACACAACGCGCACTATGTTCATCTTGTGATTTTGCAGCTTGGGACGAAAGAGTGACTAAGGAAACAGAGAGGGATGGCAGCTGAGACTGGAGATTGGCTTAGGAGCCTTAGGGGAGTCAAAGGAGCAAGGTGCCTTAGGAGCTGCCACCAACAGTTCTACAATGATTGACAGGCAGGGTTCTGACAAGTGCGGCCAGCAGGCTAAGGGAGAAAACGGAGTAAGTACCAGCTTGTTCAAGGGAATAGGGAATAGAGGTGATGAAAAGGTGGTTAGAGGTTGGGAGGGACAGCTTTGCATTCTCAGCAGGATGCTCTGAGATAAATCTCTTAAAAGTCTGGTTCATAAGGTAAAGATCCAAGCTGTGACAGAAAACTTGGGTTCTTGACATGGGAAGGTTGAGGCTGCCATGATAGACACCCAGATTCTCAGTTTCTTTCATCTGTGTCAGTAAAGCAGAATGGCAAGAGAGATAGGTGTGTGTGTGTGTGTTGTTCGGTTTCTGGAATAGAGTAAACCTGGATATGTTTAGTAAAGTTCAGTTCAGTTAGAGAGAGAGAGAGAGAGAGAGAGAGAGAGAGAGAGAGAGAGAGAGAGAGAGGAGAAGGACAAGGGGGGGGGGGGGGGGGGGGGAAGGGGATTGGGAAGGGGAGGGAGAGGATGCTGGAGATTAGAACTTGGCAAGTTTAATTTAGGATAGAATTGGAAGAAAACAAAACAAAAATCACACTTTTGAAAGCTAGGAATAGACACATTATACTTACAGAAAAATAGCAAAAATATAGACTAGGAAAGAATATATTAAGGAGGTCATTATTGACTGAGTGGACTTAATACAGATAAAATTATATTTAATGCCTTAAGTGTTTCTACTCTAAGGAGACTATGGGGCCATGAAGAAGGACGTGTCTAAGGAAAGAAGCGAGGGGAGGGTGGGAATTCTCCCCACACATCGACAATTTTCTCTTTGAAAATATTGACAAGATCTTGGATAACGATGGAGAAGAAGGAAGGTGGATAAGGAAGACTTTAAAGGTCTGAAGTAGAGAGAGTCACACTGGGTTGTGGGCGTAGGATTCAGTCAGAAGGGCTATTTAGCAGGAGAATGGGGGTATTAAAGAGAGAAATTCACTGAGGTTTTGTAATTACAGCACACACAGGAGGAGATAAATATCTTCTCTGTATATTACATCATTGTTAAATCTCAATAATTTTAAATATAATTAACCCTTAATGATGCTTTAGATTTAATAATATGGCTATTGCATGGGAATTGTCTACAAGCCATTATAAATCCATTTGTTTAGGTTTACCAACCGGGTTTTAAGAGAGTGTGTGAAGTTGGGTTGTTGTGTTTTGGAGTTCAGTGTGCTTATTAAGTGTCTCACTCAGTGTAATTGACCGTAAAACCCACCTCAAATCACACCAAATAAAGAATGCTTCAGAACAAATTAATTAAAATAAAAATTTTCTTTCAATTATTATTTCCTTTCTTTCTGTCTTCTCTTTTAAGAGTCTACCTTGGGGGACATCGGGAACTGTAAAAATTGAATCTATTTTAATCATCTTGCTTTCACTCTAGAATCTAAGATACTGATTCATAATTTATGAAAGAGACAAAAATCTCTCATCTTCACACTGAAGTTCCTTTTTCTTGTGTTTATCTTTTATTTGGAAAATATATTTATTCTTTATGAATTTCCACATGTATACAGTGCATTTTGTTCATATGCACCCCCATTTCTTTGCCAACTCCCCCAAACCCCATCTTCCTAATACAGTGGTTTTCAACCTTCCTAATACTGTGACCCTTTAATACAGTTTCTCATGCTGTGGTGACCCCCAATCATAAAATGATTTTATTGCTACTTCATTTTGCCACTGCTATGAATCATAATCTGATGTGTCCGATATTTGATATACAACCCCTAAAGGGGTTGTGATCTGATCCACAGGTTGAAAACCATTGTGTTAATACATCTCTCTGCCAACTTCATGAGCATATATGTATGTATGTGTGGATATATATATATATATATATATATATATATATATATATATATATCGCTTTGTCCAGTCAGTACTGTCCATCAGCCATCAGCAATCAGCACACAGATGTGAGACCATCTCCGGGGGCATGAGAGATCTACCAATGTTTATAACCTCAAGGAAAAGTGATTGTTACCTCGTCATCAGCATCAACTACAGAAGCTTTTCCCTTAGGGTACCTTTTGCATTTCTTTTAAGAGAAGGGCAGAAGGATCCCCTGGACCATCAACTAATTTCTCTTCTTAAATATGTTTTGACTCAAATGCCCTCAAACTCCCTAACATATTTAGGTGTAAATACAAACAGACACACCCCTGTTGTATATTACTCATGATTGTTCTGATATAGAAAAAAAATCACCTTTGCTCTTTAAATAATGGATCAAACATTTCTATGTTCACCACACAGAAAACACATTGAAGCAGAATTTTTTTTTTTAGTTTGCCTGAAGATTTCCCAAGGAATTTTTTTTTCACTTTACATCCCGCTGAGCTCAGATCACAGCCTCCCTCCTGGTCACCCCTCACACAATCCTTCCCCCTGTCTCCCCTCCCCTTCTCCTCTGGGAGGGTGGAAGTGCCCCCTGGGTATTCCCCCTACCCTGGCACGTCAAGCCTCAAAGCAGAAAGATTTTAAAGATGAAAAGCAACAGAAATGTGTTAAACAATATATTTAGGAGTTAGTGAGCTCATTTCTTTTTAGACAGCTTTGCGATATCATGAAAAGCTTTTCATAATATGCCAAAGCATTAGACTTAATGACGGAAAAACTAAACTTAACTAAAGCTAAATAAAAACTAAACTAATCTACCATCCATGATTTGGAGAAAATTATGTTCTGGCAACACTATCATGTAAGAGGACTTAGCTCTGAAAAACCTTCCTATATTCTCCTCAACACACAAAGTCCAAATAAATACCCTAGTTAAAAATTTATTTTATTTTTATTTTTACGAAAGCCTAAGAATTTGTATGTGCCTGAATTTCAGCAATGCATGCAGAATGGCCTTCCTAGAACATGCTGTGACTGCATGTGGTTCCCTTGGCTTCTTGAGTCCTCCCCAGCTATCTGTGAACCTCTATTCAACTATTAGTGAACCTCTAATGCTGTTGCCTGAGTTCTGAAGCTATGGGGCAACTAGCCAGCATGAGATCACCGGTACATGTCCCCGAATGAGTTTTGTATATATTGGAGAAACATGTGGGGGTGCTTAGTCCTTAGAACTGAAGTCTGAATACTAACTACCTCAAGTATAGTGTTGATTCCTTTCTTCTCATGTTCCCAGAGTCCAGCACAACCCATGGTGGATGGTGTATGTTTCATTCATACTTGATGTATAAATGGGTTCATAATATAATCTTATGATTTGCTTTGTAATTTTGTTGGTGAGTCCAGGTCTAGAATCACCTAGGAGATACAACTCTGTGTATGTCTGTGAGGGTGTTCATGAAGAGATTAAACTGAGGAGAAAAGACCTATCCTGAATATAGTGGCATCATCCCACACCCTGGGAACACAGGATTAAAAAGGGAAAAGGGGAAAAAACCCAGCTGAAACCAGGTTCTTTTCTCTGCTTCCTGGCTGCATACATGTAGAGCGCTTGTTCCACCAGGTTTCACTGCCTCATTGACTTTTTGCTTTTAATTTTGGACATACTGTGCTCGAGGAATATGAGAACTTGGGTTTTTATTTTTAGAGTTTGGATAGAAATAATCAGCCTTTACTAGGAATATTTTTGATACAATATCTTGTTATACACAGCTATACAATCTAGACTTGTCTTAAACTCAGGTTCTACTGAATTAGCCTCCTGAGTGCTGAGGTTACAAGTCGGTACCAACCTGTTCCACTTAGTAAGTAGTTTTAAGTGAAGTTGTTCTTTAGAGGATGCTGAGAATCTGAAAATGGCAAATTCTTCTGTTAAAAGAAAAAAATATGATATGAATTTGTCAAATATTAATTTACTTGATATTCACACAATGTTGAATTTTAATATTAACAGCAAGTATAATCTACTTAAAGGTTATTGTAGTAGTGTAATTTGGTGTATTTATTAATTTGTTACATATGTTTTATTGCATGTGTATATATCATAACTTATTCTAAAAATAGCTACAATGCTTTATTATGAATGAATCATTTGCTTTGGGACACCTTAGTTCACAGTATGTAAAGCCACTGACTGTGAGTTTATGGTACAATGTGACTTAAGATGTTAAATGAGGGCTGGAGAGATGGCTCAACTGGTGAAGTGCTTGCATGAGGACCTGAGGCTGAATCCCTAGCATCTGTGAAAGAATCTGAGTGAGGCATATTGTGTTTGCAAGACAGAGGCAGATGGATTCTTGGAACTCACTACCCAGCTAGCCAGTTTGGCCAAATCCTGAGCTCTAGGTTCAGTGAGAAATCTTGTCTCAAAACAGAAGGTGGAGAGTGATGGAGAAAGACATAGTTGACATCTGGCTCTTCATGAACATGTGTGCTCACACAGGAACATACAGGAACATACACACAGAAACACACACACACACACACACACACACACACACACACACACACACACA
>NW_021604604.1:15749037-15782949 GCF_004785775.1 Grammomys surdaster | reverse complement strand
CACACACACACACACACACACACACACACACACACACACACACACACTGGATCTGAAGCTTAAATCGCGCTAGTCTGTCTGTCCACCAGGCAGTCTTTCTGTCCTGTTGAATTGTCTAAGAAGATTTTCTGAGAAAGTCCATTGACTTCCCTATTTATTCAGGTGTACCTATTAGCTTTCACATCCATGAAACTTACATTGTACTCTTCAAAGCTACCTACAAGTTTCTTCTTAAGGGTAAGCTTATGCAAAGCAAACAAATAGGTTGTTTGAGGCAGCAAGAATAGAGAATAATAATAATAAAAGTCCATTGTTGATATTCAACCTTTTGCTGAGTGGCTTTAAGAAAATGAAATTCTCTACTAGTCTTCAATCAAATTGAAAACCATATTTCATTTTCTGAAAACCACAGTGCTTGCTTGTTCTGTGCTTTCGGTCATGACTCGGTCTAGGTTCCAATACTTGTGTTAACCTGGTCAAGTCCAGGTTATTCTCCGTTCAGATCTGCCACTTGGAAATCTATTTTGAAAGTAGTCCTGTTGATATTATCTCCTGCTGTGAACTACTTTCCAGGGTCTCCTTTGACTTTTTCCCTGTGTGAAGCATCCAAGACCAGCAGGAACTGTGAAAGGAAAGGATCTGTAAATCAAAACAAACAATTACCATCCTGGTCTCCAGGGAAGAAGGCCCAAGTGAGCACTAGCAGCAATTGTTACAGAGAAGCAAACATCACAGCTTAAGCCAGAGACACAGTGGGAAAGCCCTGAATATCGAACTAAGCACCTTCCTTCCAAGAGACCATGAGCGAGCGTTACCAGTGGCTACACTCTTTGGGCTTCTCCTAACCTCAGATGTGTGTGTGTGTGTGTGTGTGTGTGTGTGTGAGACAACTGTGTGCATATTGAGGCCAGAGGTCAGTGTTCTGTGTCTTCCTCAATTGTTCTTTGCCTTACTTTTTGAGACTGAACCTGGAACTTGCTGATTAGGCTAGGTTGGCTGGACAGTGGGCCCCTGGGACCCACCTGAGTCTACATACTCAGGACTACAGTGGCTCCACAGTGGCTGGAATTTTACATGTGCTGCGGATTGAACTTAAGTATTCACTGGACCCTCTCAACAGCCCACTCCTAGACACTGCTAATTCCCTTATATAGCATTAATTTTAAATTTTATTTAATTTTTGTTCAAATGACAAGCCTCCTGCATGGTACAGAGATCTCTCGGTTCCTCTGCCTGGAGCCTAGGCTTCTAGTGACATTACTATATTCTGCCCCCACCCCCACCTTCCCCATGCTGCCTCATTTCCTAGTCTTCTGTTCCTCTTCCTGGAAAGGGAATCTGATGTTAGTTTTGGGCAGTTTCCCAGCTTTTTAAAACTATTCCCTACTTTGTGGAGAGTAAAGGAGGATCGGTTCCTTGTGAGTCAGTTCTGAGACTGGTGCACATTGTCTTCTTAACAAATTCCAGGATAGATTCCTAAATGTGGGTGTGGGGGTGCAGGTGCCTAACCACTCATTTGCTTTTGTATGAGCTCTGAGAAACATCCATCACTGCACGTTTGAGTGTCCTAGCATGCAGGGCTGGAATGCCCAGACACTCCTGCCCCTTCTCTCTTCTCTCTTGCTCTTCTGAACCTCTCTTCCCTTCAAGCTGGTGATGGGAACATTTGAAAATTAGCGGCTGTCTTCGTTGTTCTTTTATTGCTCTCTCTATGCTATTAACATTTCAACTCAACACACTATTCTCTTTGGTTTAGTGCTTTTATTTTGTTTTGAGCTAGGATTTCACCCTGTAGTCTAGGCTGGCCTTGAACTCATGACAATCCTCTTACCTCAGTTCCTTGTACTGGGATTATAGGCACGACTGCACTACATCTGGTACATACCAGGTTATTTATTGCACGTGCACATACACCTAGTTTATTACTGGTGCTCGGTAATGTATTCAGCACTTCATTTATCACAGATGAATAATATTCATTAATGCAATTCAACATTCTGGTGACAAACTCTCTTTTCTTTGTGAGGAATCTCATTCCCCTCTAAGACATAAAACCTATCCACATGCTAGGCTAAAATGTCCCTTTCCACTTAGGACTATAGAAAAACAAATATGATCCTTTCTCTGGAGGATAGTTGGAGAGACATTATAAAACATGTTCAGAACTCTCTGGAGTCAGGCCAGGCATCTCTACTTCCTTTTAACTATACTCTCAGTAACCCTAAGCAAGTGGATGGTCCCAGAGTCTTTAGCATCCGGGTGGAAGGATTTTTGCTATAGTGCTGTATGGAAATCAATTAGTTTCATCCTGTTAACTCAACAGCCTTTTAAGGCACTAGTTTTACCATATGCCCAGCATGAAGACAGTGATCCGTAATGGGAATGATGGTTACATCACAGTTCCTCTTCTCCTTGGACTGTCTGCGTTTTATCATTGGAGATGACAGCAAACATCAACTCTCAAGTCAGTGAGTAATTATGAAGTATTCTCACTCACTATCATTGCAGCTTTGGAATCATGGGGACTTTAGATGACTCTTGGTAATTAGAGATACTATGCTCTTGGATAATTTGCTTCACAGGTAAGCTTTCAAGCATGAAGAGGCCTTTATAGGAAAGACACAGAAGGATGAGGTCTTCCGATGACCTTTCCTTCCTAGAGAGGTGGTGGTTGCTATGATCAGACTCATCCTCTTTCTGAAACCTAACAACATAATGCTAGGCAGAGTCACAAATTCTGTCTGTGGGTGCAGAATGAAACATTTCTGTTGGAAAAGATAGCCTCTTAATTCTGTTCTGTCACACCAAACCTTCTTTGGTCATAGACTAACTTTGATCCTATAAGCCTATACTGAATTTTAAAAGTATTACATATTGGCATACTTGATACTCTAAAGAAATCTTCAATGGTTGTCTAAAACTTTGGCTCCTCCGGGAGCGGTTGGTGCCATCTCCTGAGTTGATGATAGGCATGTGCCACCAAGCCTGGACTTCTAAATTTTGAGTTCTGAGGTCAAACTCAGATCCTCCTGATTACATAGTAAACCCTTTACTTGACTGAATATCTATTCAGCCTCACTTGCTTATTGTTACACATTTATTACAGGATATTGCTGTGTTGTTCAGACTGGCTTCAGATTCGAGATGCTCTTGCCTCAGTCTCTCAGGTGTTACAGGCATGCGGTGTCATATCTACCTGGTGGTTTATGGGGACCCAGGAGAAAATGTTGATGTCCCAGGGTTGATGTTGATGTTCCAGTAATGATGCTGATATCCCAGTGATGACACATGTGAATTAATGATTCACTTGTGAGCTTGTTAGCATTGGAACAATTGAAAACATCGTAGCAAAGAGAAGATAACGTCTTTTTAAAAAGAAATAGTGAAGGATAGATTTGAATTGCAAGAGAAGCCAAGGACTTATGGTTCGGCACTGACACATGAACCACTTACAGGGAACAAGAAAGGAAACCTAAGTGGGCAAGTAGTTGCTGTATTTGCTGAAAGGAGGGAATAGCCCAGATTCATTTTGATGATTCTTTCTGAAGGAGGTGATCTACTAGCAAGATCAGGAATATACAGCTTTTTCCTGGACTGTGTACAGCCCCTAGAAGGACACAGAAGGGGACTGAACACACTTTAGGATGTGTAAACAAACAACAACAAAAAGCAAAATACAAGATAAATACCGAACTTTTGCTAAATAGCTTGCAGCAAAATTTTCTTGTGGATTTTAAATAAATTCTCCTTATGGCTGGAGAAGCTGTCAGAACTGCCCTCAATTTTCTCAAAGTGTTTGTGGAATTGCTGTAGGTGAGTGAACAGAAATGTTTACTGAAATGTTCAAGGCAGCAGAGGTTTGAATCTTGCATAATGCAATTCAAACGTGTATTCTAGTGATAACTGAATCAGAAACAAATACAAAAGAAATATGAGAAAGGATGAAGGAGAGTAAGGAGTGTATGCTTAGCATGGTTGGATTTATTGGCTAAAAACTAGGATATTGGGGCTTGGGAGATGTCAGTAGAAGTGTCTACTATACAAGCAAGAGAACTTGAGTTCAAATCCTCAGTATGGACACAAGAATCAAGATGCAACAGTGTATGTCTATAATCCTAGTGCTGCAGTGGGTGTCTGCAGGGATACAGGGAGGTCTCTGGAACTCATTGGCTAGCCTATTGATGTATTGATGAGCTCTGAGTTCAATGAGAGATCTTGCCTAAAAAAATATACTGCAGAAAGCAACGAGGAAGATGCTTTATATTGACATTCACCTCTGGCCTCTTTTCTCTCCCTCCCTCTCTCTGTCCCCTCTTCTTCTCTCCTCTCCTCTGGTGTTGATGGACAGTTTTTTTTCCAAGGGCCTCTTCTGGACTGGCATTTGCCATGAGATGTTATGAAGGACCTTTCCCCTAATCTTACATCCCCTCTTCACAGTCTCAGAGGAAACAGTTTATTTTAGAGAGGGTTGTTTCCATGGTGACTGAAGAATAAGTTTGGATGGCCCACTCAAGTAACCCCCCAAATGTATATATGGGAAATAACAATTTCTCTCTCTAGTCCATAGCTTTCTTGGTCTCTTCTGATTTCATTGTTGTCTTACTTACTCTTCTCACTGCTCTAATGAAATATCTGAGAAAGAGAACTTAAGGTAAGGAAGACTTATTTGGGCTCACAGTTTCAGAGGGCATGGTCCATTATCTCTTGGTACCTCATGTGTTTCAGTATAACATCTCATAGTGGGCACACTAATTAGAAAAAAGATGGTCACTACCTTCCTTACTAGGAAGCAGAGAAACAAGGGCTGGATGTCAGCTAAGCCTTCAAAGGCCTGCATTGTTGCATTACTTCCTCCGAAAGGATGGTCTCACTTCCAAATGTTTCACAACCTTCCCAAATAGCCTAGACTAGCTGGGAAACTAAATGTTCAAACCTGTGAGCCTGAAGAGACATTTCACATTGAAGCCATATCTCAACCATAGGCTTCTTTCACCGTGACTTTAATGGAAAAGCTTGTTATGCATATTTATAGCAGCAAAGGTGCCATTCTAGAAGGAAATACTGTGCTCTGGGACATTAGAGTTTCCAGCTAGATTGCTTATCTCAGAAAGTAACAACTCAGTCATTTGAAAATGCTCTTGGGTCTTATTTGTTAACTACAATCTCAAGAAAATATTAACTCAATAGATCACTGTGAGATTCAGAGATTCCTGTCATGGGCAACTTCCATGGTCAAGGACAATTGAGTTGACACCTTCTTCTTATCTATCTTTAGACTGGAGTTATAATGGCATGGGACTCATGAGGTACTATATTTGAAAAGTTCTTTGAAGATAAGAAAATTCTTTTAATTAAAAAGAAGATAATATCATCTTCAATTATGCTTCTTTGATCTTTGTGGAATAGTGTATGCTGGGACTTGTAGTTTCTACTTGTTGCTTCTCTTTAGTGAGAGAAGTCCTTTGGCTTCTGGCAGATGACATGGAGGGGCGACAACCTGCTTCCCCATGTCACAGCTTATCATTTTGCCATTTTTTTGTGTGTTCTAAGAAGTTTCTTTTTTTCTTATCATGTTTTTATGCTGTTAAGTAGGTAGGTGGTAAAGGAACCTGAAAATTATGACTGTCATCAAAGACAGTCATAGGTGTCAATTAGTCTGAACTCAACCATCCATTCTCTCCATTGCCCAAGTATGGCTTCTCAGAGGCAAACTTATTTTGACATAGACTCTGAACTCAAAGGAGCACCAAAGAAGAAGTTGATTCTTAAAGTCTAGTGTGATTAAAAAAGAAGAATATTTTTATTAAAAAGGAAGCATTGAAATGAAAGATGAAATTTCAGGTTTCTAGTGTCTGAAGGTAAGAAATGGAAGAAGAGCATTGGGATAGAGTGGAATGGCTGCTGAGCAGATGATGCCTGGGGAAAAGACTCTTTCTTCCCCAACCATCTTCCCAGTGAGGATGGCAGTCAAGTTCCTTACAGCTTAAATATTTGATTTGTTTCTCGTTTCAAAAAGTAATCAACTAAATAAACCATTTGAAAATAAAAACAAACTATTTATGCCTTAATACTTTGCTATTTGGTACATTTAAAAAAAAGTAGAATTGGGAATCCCAATATGTGAACATGGGGGTTATCAAGGGAGGAGAGTATTTCTACCCTGAGTGATCCTAGAACCATATAGAAGCGGTCTAGAACTTCCCCCTTATATTCTAGTACTTGTTAATGCTCAAGTGATTGCAGAGATTCTATTTGCCAAAAGTTATCTACCAAAATAAAGGGAGAGGGCACCAACTCAGAATTCTACCTTAATCAAATCCTTCCGTGGACATGATAGAGTCTCAGAGGCTTGAGAGCTTGTTCACTTTAAGCCCCTCATTTTAAATGGAAGAAAATAATGGTGAGGTTCTATCTTTTATCAGCCAGTGTGCCTGCTAGTAGCACTTGCAGCAATTTAAGACAAACATTTGGGTAAGCTTGGTGAAGATGAGGTACTGGGTCATTTTGTTTTGTTAAGAGTTTCTTGTAGCTCAGGGTGTAGACAAGGATGTCCTTCAACTTTTGATTCTCTTGCTCCTCAGACTTCCCCAGTGCTAGGATTTTAGGCAAGTACCCATACCTGACTTAGAGCTAGAGGAATTTAAAAAATGTTTTAAAACTTTGATTCATTTAAATTTAAATATTAAAACCTACCTGTGTCCACTAGGTCCCATAATCCATATTTAGGCAGTGCTCTAGATAGGAAATGCTCGTGCTGGTGGTGTGTGATTTACATTTTTGATTGATTTATGGCATGAGCTAGTGAGCTCTAAGGTTCTACAGTGAAAAAAATAATATACAAAAGAAAAGAAAAAAAATACATAGAAGAAGGGGACAAGAAAGGAGGAAGGAATGAAGCTGAACAGGAGAAAAGGAGGGGAATCTTTATTTCCACTGAAGAACTCCATGTTTCAAGACCAGGATACCTAGCCCTGATATTCTGGTTAGGTTCTGGGTTTGGTCTGCTCAAAATTTCACTGTACAGTTGTACTGATTGGCATTATTTGTAAGTATTTCAATTCATTTAAATATTCAACCAAACCTGGTTTAGTTTAAATATATCCAGAACATCAGGCCTGCTGTGCTAGTTAGCTTGGACCTCTAATCTTAGCACTCTGGAGGCTGACACAGAAGGATGCTTGAGTTTTGTGTTCCAGGCTAGTCTGAGCTAGAATGTGGGAGCTTTTCTCAAACACCAAAACCAAAAATTTCCCCAAACTAGATGATTAAAAAAGATAGAACACCCAAATTTAAGATAATTTTTGGGGAAAAAAAGAGGAAAGAAAAAAAGAAAAGAAAAAAATTAAGACCAGGTATGGTAGAATAAGCCTAAAATTATGGCATTCAAGGAAGCAGAGATAGGAAGATCACCGAAGGTTCAACATCTTTCTGGTCTACATAACAAGTTCTAGACAAACCAGGACTTTAGTGAGACTCTGTCCCTTAAAAAGAAAAAGAGAAAAGAAAGAAAGGAAGGAAGGAAGGAAGGAAGGAAGGAAGGAAGGAAGAAAGGAAGGAAGAAAGAAGGGAAGGAATTTATTTTTGAAATTGTTTGATATCATAGTACAGATGTTTCCACTGCATAGTTTATTGAGAGCTTAAGGTGACGGGAGATGCATGACCTGTGACCTATTCATGGCTCTCGTTCTCTACAAACTTGGTTTGTAATTTGGACTGGCTCTCTTACAGCTGGGGAAAAAACCATTACTGTTCACCCCCTTCAATGGTTTAGTCAGTAAGGAAGGGAAAAGCCAGAGAGATCAAGTGACCTGCCTCAGGTGGTCCAGCTCTTTGATGGTGGCGCCAGACACTGCTCCACCTCACCCCCAACCCCAGCTAGCATTTGTCCAGCTTCTTTGGAGAATCTTTGAATCCTGGTTTTGCAGGTCCACCTCAGGAGTTTTGTAATAATTACCCTAAAGAGCCTCCCTAGAGATCTTCTGGTTAGCCCTTGTTCCACATAGTTGACGGTCGTGTCCCTCAGTCCTGTCCTTTCTGGCTTACCTGAGCTTTGATAAGCCCAGGGCCAGAAAGGAGAGTAGAGATTTCTTGATAGGGTGGAATAATGTTTTTCTAAACTCCTTGTGCAGAGATTTGGCAATAGCTCTTAGCAGACTTCAGATCAGTCCCAAGAAACAACACAAACAAACTTTGCAGGGAGCTGGTGTGGCACCTTGTATTAACTCTGTCTCTGAGACTCCTAAAGGACGGGAAGAAATTGTTTTTAGGAGAAAAATATACAGTCTCGCATTGACTTCAGTGGAAGCCAATTGTAATATTTTTCAGGAAAACAAGCATTTCTGTTGAGGGGATGTGGGAGGCTTACGTTGACAAATTCTGGGAAACAGACTGCAGTAGCATGAACGTAAAATTAGAGCAATTTAAGGAGATTAAAAAAAAGAAAACCAAGGGATTACACAATTTAAGGATTTGAAACTCCTTTAACAGCATTCCCTAATTAGTCTGAAAATTTGGAAACCTCTGCGAGGACGTTTCCAACCTAGTTGTGGGATGAAATTCGGATTATTTGAGATTTCAGACTCACCAGCAGGAGAATCAGGGGAAGTCAGATTCTTCTGTGATTGACTGGGGAGGTGTGTGCAGGGGTTGGGAGCTTGAACTTAGTAGAGGAGACGGATGTTGTGATGTTAGGTGATGGATTACCCTTTGAATGCCCAATTTTGTCTCATAATGTTAATGTAGAAAGACTAAACACAGGCGATCAAAGCCTGAATTGGGACTATCTACAGACCAGGAAATTCAGATACGCGTTCTCCTTAAAGTCCCTAGTCAATTTCCTGTTTTATTTCTGCTACTAAATTCCTCAAGAGCCCAGGGCTTTTGTTTATTCTCTTTAGCACAACTCCCAGGGCTATGCAATGAGCTATACAATGCTGGTCAGCTGGTCTCTTTAGAAACTGGAATTATAGGACTATTTCACATTGTGGCCTACCAAGAAGATACGAATTTGGAGACGAGAACAGAAGTTTCAAGGAATTAAAAGGAGAAAAATAAAAGAATGGAGATGTGGAGGTCAAGGGAGTGACTAAAGAGGCTAGGGGTTATTGTGGAGAGAGAAGATTACTTAGTATTCAGAATAAAGGCTCTGTAAAGTTACACTCACAATAAGCCAATCATAAACCCAGAGACTGAAATTGTGGCAGAGTGGACATTGTTAGCAGATCTAGTAGCATCTGACCTGGGGAAGAATGAGTGAGGGTCAGCTGTTCTTCATGTAGAATGCAGTGAGTAGAGGCACTGAGCTCAGAGCAAACTATCTGGGATAGCCTCCAGCTAAAGTAGCAAGCTGTAGTCCTTAAGGTATGTGTGGCACCTAGCGTGCTCACGCTCACCCCAGTCCCCATGTAAGCCTGTAACTCTGCTTTGAAACTCATTTTAGAGCTCCGGCCTTGCCTTCCAGTTTCTCTGTCTTTTAAACCCCTTTCTGGGATTAAGAGCACACCTGCTGTCCCCCTTCTCTGCTCCTGAATATCCTGTGGTGACATCAGTCTGTAGGAGGTACCCCATTTCCTGGGGTGTCGTTATCTTCCATAGAAGACAAATATGATCAATTCTCAACTTAAAACTCACCAACCTAAATGTGTCAATGCATTCTTTTTTTCCTTTTTCTTTAATTATTTTTTTTCTCCAGAAATGCTTGTTAACACATGAGTGAAGAGCTCAGATGCTAAAATTTAGCAGCATGGGTTTGGATCCTGTCTCCTCTACTTGACAATCTGATCCTTGTTGGATCAGGTGAACTAATAATCTTGTTTACTCCCTATGCTAGTTTTTGTTGCTGTTGTTGATGTGGGCTTGTGTATGCCAGCATCACATTGAACTCCCTGCATAGCTGAGGATAACCTTAACCTTCTGGTCCTTCTGCCTCTACTCAATAGAGTTCTGGAATTACAGGTTTACACCATGACACTCAGTTTAAATGGTGCTGGAGACAAAACCTATGACCTCTTGCATTCTAGGTGAATATTCTGCCAACTGACCTCCTGTCCTGGATATGACAGTTTTGTGAGTTAAAAGAGAAATTCTCTAGGTAGTATTTGATATCTGTATTATTATCAGTATTATGATAAGGCAAGGCTGTTTCAGTTTGGGCCTATCTCTTTCTTTTCTTTCTCCAAAGCAGAAATGAGACTATACTTTTCTTTGCTGTTTTGCAGGGAGGTGGTAAGAATCTCTGTTCGTTGGATGATGCGTCTTTGCAAGGAAGAACAGTTAATGTTTGGCTTCTAACATCCTTGATATTCTATCATTCAAAGAACTGTTTTTGTGGAGGAGAGAGAGCTCCCTTTGATTACATCATAGTTGGAAAAGGACAAAAATGTCACTTTTGTTATCACGTGGCTGAAGGGATTGTACTAGAGCTAAACCTAGGTGAAGGCTTCTAGAGATTTATCTCATGCTTAGATTTGTCTGCTTGTCTCACTGAGTTAAGAGGGAAAGGATTTATGGACACAATTATGGGTGGCATGCATGTTTTTTTATTTTTTAAAAATTTATTAATGTCTAAACTGTGAGCAGTTTATTTAGGCGAAGAATAGAAAAAGGGATTTAGGGATAGGCAATGCTATTATACATCATTGATCAGAACAACCAAGTTATTACCAACTATGAAAGTGTGGATAGAATTTCTTTGCTTCAAAGTCCTACTTAAATTCCCAATTAGCCAGGTATGGTGGCACTCGTCTCTAATCCCAGCACTCAGAAGACAGAAGCAGGCAGATTTCTGTGACTTTGAGGATAGCTAGGACTGTCTAGCAAGACCCTGTATCAGGAACAAACAAACAAAGATTCAATCAATTTATCTTAAGATACTGACTACATTCTATGGCAAGACAGCCACTCTGGCAATTGGGGAACAAGCTGGTTCTAGTGGAGACCTGCTTAGAAGGCTCAAGGGATTCTGCTGGTTTTTCTGTCTTAGACTCTTTTCCATTTTCTGTTCCAGGGGTTTTCCCCACTACCTGCTCCCCTTTCTCCCCTTATTTTTGTTTTGTTTTATTTTGTTTATTTTGTTTATTTTTTTTTGAGACAGTGTTTTACTCTGTAATCCAGACTAGCCTTGAAATCATTCTGGTCCTCCTGCCTAACCTTTCCAAGTGCTGGGATTGGGACTTCATAGTGTCCACACTATGCCCATCTCCAGAGTTTCTGCTCTTTGTGGTATAGACAAAGTGTGCACATCTTACCATCCAAGCCTCAAAAGCTGGGTCTTTGAAAGGAAGGACTATTTTCTTTCTTTCCCCATAAAGCCAACAAAACAAAACAAAACAAAACAAAACAAAACAAAACAAAACAAAACAAAACAAAACAAAACCAAACCAAAAAAACCCACCACCACCACTACCACCACCAACAAAATAACCCCAAAAACAAAAACAAAAAAAACCAAAACCCAGGACCCTTTCTTTCTGACCACCTTCTTAACTTTGCCAGGCTTTCTTCACAGAAGGCTCAGACAGACCCTCAAGGTACTCGAATTCAGCAAGAGAAACATCTGCAGGAACTTTAAAAGCAGGTGCAGGAACCAGGCATTTAGTAAGTGAAATACTATGTCAACTCTGCCTTAGCTAGCCAGCTCCTCTGACCTGTTTCTGGGATTCCAGGTCATTCCTGGCTTATTACACTCTACCCCACCTTCCCAGGCAGGATCAAGATACAGGCAGTCACCTGGACCAAGAATTACTGATTGCAGTTTCCCTGGGATTCTTGCCCAACACTTTATCAAATCTTCCCTTTGAGGGAATTCTTCTTGATGACTGGAAAACATTCCCTTCAGGTGCTGTTCACTCCTGAAGAGCAGACTTGCTGTCTCTGAGTTTCACATTCCTCTTACTGTTTTTTACAGCTCTGCCATTTCAGTGGGGCCATCTTCTATCTCTATAATTATACTGGTCTCTTCTTACAGTATTTCTTCATTGCTTCTAGTCAATTTAAAAAAGTCTTTCTTACTCTCCCTCTCCCCCTACCTCCAAGTAGCAGGCACTGGTTTATACTGGGATCACAGGCATATACGAGATGCTAGGCAAGGCATCTAGGCCTTGTGTATGGTAGGCAAACATACTGACACCCTGAAAGCCCCCTCCTCTCTTTCTTTCATTCCTGTGATTAAATCCAGATACCTTTACATGCTGGGCAAACATAGTACCCCTGAGGTACACACCTAGCCCCTTGGCGCTGACTTTCATGGGATTTGAATGAAACTAAAGCTTTGGGGTGTCTCTGATCACCATGCACTCCAGATTTCCAAGAAGAAGGACCCTAATTCTTCTTAGGATCTCTGCCTTTTTCTTTGTCCCAGAATAAAGCTCGCCTCAGAGTAATGGCTCTCCTTACAGTTTTTTTGCTGTCTGCTGTTAGCTGGGCACACACAGTGTTTCCACACCTGTCATTCAGTAGACACTCAATTAGTATTTGTTGTATGAATATGTGACTAATTGTTATTAGTCACCAGACACCAAGGGCAGATCCCTGAAGGTCCAATGCACATGGCTTCTCTCTCAAGTTCTCACTAGGAATACTAGTAAGACACATGTAGGTTTTTACATGTTCAGGGTAGTCGCCATGGGGAGATTGACGGTATTGCGTTCTCCACAGATGTCTATGTCTTCCCAGCTCATCTTTCCTGTGTGCAAAGGTTGCTTTCCCAAGTCATGCTGAAGCTGGACAGCTAAGAACCCTGAGTAAGTTCCCCAGGTACCAGATGGCCGGACAGAAGCTGCCTGGTGCTGGCTGTGATGAATTGGGTTAGTTAATAGAAACCAAATGAGCACAGCCTCGGTATTCTAATAGGATCCCTCCTCTGCGTCCCTGAAAAGGAGCTCACAGATCCCGCATAAAGCTCCTTGTGCAACTTGCTGTGCCTCTGTTCTTCACTGATAGCTAATAACTGGCATGGCGGAGCCGTAAGGCACCACCATCCATGAAACCCCAGACCATCTGCTTTCTGTTGGCTCCGTTGCCCTCACTGTTCCAATTGTATGAGACTTTAATTATTTTTCTTACATGCTACCAAGTTGGTCTCGTTCTTCACCTTCCTGAGGAGGTCACACCACTGGAGTGACGGGAACCTGACCTATAATTAGTAATGGAGTACATGACATTTATAACAGCTCTTTGGAATCCTTCGGGATGAAAAGTGCTTCATAAATGTAAACCATGATTATTTCTTGACAGCTAAATATAAAATTTCCACTAAACACTACTTACCATTGTTGCTTTTAAGGATATTAATTGGGTCTTTCAACTATACAATGCAATTATCAGTCTAATTGAAAATAATTGGTCAAGGCTGGGGGAAGAAAAATAGTTAAAACAAATGGGCCAAGCCAAACGTTAAGAACTCCACTAAGGTAAAAGTTTACTTTAGTTGAAAAAGCCAACCGGCTTGCTTTGTCTTGGTGGGTAAACATTCTGGTGAAGTGTGAGATTCAAGCAAACCTATAATTAATCCTCAAAACAATGGTTGATAAGGGAGAGAAACTTCTAGAATTAGCTTATGCAGCCCAACTGAGGCTTTCCATCAAAAATCTTTTCTCTAGCTATGCAAACACTGTTTTGACACTATTTCCGTGGAATAAATCAAACGCGTCAGCCACCCAGCCCTCTTGTTGCGGGGGAGAGGCGCTTTCAGCGTTAGACAAAACTTTTTGGTTATTGTTGTTGTTGTTGTGAGCTCTTCAGTAACAAAGCTCAGCAGAAAAGAAAGAAGAGAGAGAAGCAGATTGTGGCGAGCTTTACAAATTGGCACAGCCTTATCTGCTGCATTTCATGGTTTTCTGGAATCCTTTCAGAAGAGGCATTCCTTTGTAAGAGACGGTTTAAGCTTTATGTTATTTCAAGCTATATTTGCGAGTTTATGAAAATTGCTTTTCAGTTTCCGGGATGCTGAAAGCATCGATACTGATGTTTACTTCTTGTGAATTTATCTTGCTGCAGTGGGCAGCTGGAGAGTTCAGCTTTTCATTTGCCTTTCCTTCCCTTTTCCTGCCACAGGGGAGGGTCCCCGGATGTAACGGCTCAAAGCTCAAGCTGAGGTTCCTTTTCCACATCAGTAAGAACTCAGGATCAACCCCTCTAGCCAGAGGCAGATTTGTCTTTGGTCAACTTCACTCTCTGAGAGCAGAGGATTCAACTTTCTTTTTGAACTTCCTAGAATGTTCCTCCAAAGCCTCTCCTACTTCTGTTCTTTCTTATACGTTCCTGAGCACAAAAAGCCATGTCACCTGTCTTTAAAAAGAAATCTGAGGTCTGTTGGTGTGGCAACCTTACCGGTGATGACCACAGGAATAACAATAACAAAAACTCCATAGTTTTCAGCTCTGGACACACTGCATGAATGCTGTTATTTGAACACCCACATGAATACTCCAGTTAAAGAATGTAATTAAAACAGTCTAATTAAACAAAACAAAATGTCTCAAGTCCCAGACAATGAGTCATTTATTAAAATAATGTTTGACAGTGCAGAATTCCAGGATCCAGAAAATTTGAAATCCTTGGAGTCTTCATGTATTGGACATTAAATGCAGAATCATGGAACACACACACACACACACACACACAGACACACACACACACACACTTGTCCTTAATGGTAAGTTAATAGCAAAAAAGTTTAGATTTTTTTCCTTTTTATTAAGAGTTACAGTGATATGAAATGGATTGTAAAGGATAAGAGTTCTGTTTACTGAGAAATATATTTTAGATAAATTATATATATATATATATATGGTCTTGCTATATATCCCTGGCTGACCTAGTACTTACTATGTAGCAAATGCTGGCTTACAACTCATGACAGTCCTCCTGTCTCGGCCTCTCTAGAACTAAGATTACAGGTGTGCACCATCATATCAGGTTACATTGAAGTCCTCTGAAAACAGTTGTCAGGGAGTAGAGGGACTTGCTATTTTGCAACTTTGGATGATGGTATTTCTGCTCTGGATGAGTAGGAAAACTTTAGATAAAGGAGGTAACCCTGATGAGATTTAATTCTCCCTAGTCTACGAAATATCATCCTGAATGAGCTATAGCATGCTACAAATGTCAGTTATTATAATAGCCTACCTACCTACCCTTGTATCTGTACATCTATATAAGTATCTATTGTCTGTCTACAGTCTGTCTCTACTATCTGTGTTTCTACAGTTTATCAAGGTGGCATGTTTGGGGCACTGGTACGATAATATCCTGGCCACGGGGTAATTAGTGAAAGGAAATCTGCTTTAGGATGTGCTGGAAGAATAGAATGAGGAGGAGGAGGGCTTGGTGGGTAACTCAGTGGGTTGGAGAACTTGCTTAGCTATCGTCTTATAGGCTCTAGGTTCAATCCCACTTTAAAAAAAAGTAAGTGAATAAATAAAAAAATAGAAAGGCTGGCAATCTGTACCCAAAAGGAAAGGAGAGAAATACGCTCGGTAGAGTGTGTCTTTCCCGCAAGGAGAGAGACTGGTGCACTGGACGTGGTGTATTTTTAAAAGTGAAAAAATATTTGCTACATATGATATTAGGATGGATGTGTGTGTCAATGAGCAAACTTTTTTAATTATGGGAGAAATTAGTTGCTGTTTTAATTACTTAGAAAGCGATTATATTGAAGCACCCCCCCCCACTCCCTTAGGTTGCTGGAGCAATTTAGTAATTTAGTATGTTCAAGAACAGAGAGAGAATGGCTTCTTTAAAAACAAAACTGGGTTTCAGGAAAGCGGGATTCCTGCTCCTTTCTTGCATGACAAACAGCCACTGGAGCTCTGCCGGAACCTCATCTCAAGTGCATGAAAAGTGAATTATAATATTTGGGGATGGCTCTGGGGAAGGCCAGGAGAGATGACCAGTAATAGCTGCAGTTTGTTTTGGCTATTGTTTGAACTTCTAAGCAGGGACATTTGAGACATCTACTGACTTAATTAAAACCCCAGATGCTGGAAAATCTCGTTAGCAATCGTGGAAATACAGAGTGTAAACTACAAAGCATTGCTCCTGTGATTTCTCAAACAAGGGCTGGTAAATCAGCCGTGTAGACACAATTGTATGAGCCAGGAAAGTTATCTCAAACACCTAGCAGTGGAGACTCCCTTTTATAGCTTCCAACAGTTCTTCACGTGTCTTTTGGCTTATCAGGTTTACACTTCCCAGCTCTATTCCATATGACTTAAATATTATTACCCTTAAAAAAAATCCAGTTCTATCTGTGGCCCTAGAGTTGCCTTGGAGGACTTTATTGTAAGATAACAGTTATAAATAGCATAGGTGATTCCGTGAAAAATTCCAATGATGCCTCCTTGGTTGTACGTATCAGAACCACAAGACTTGTATGGAAACCAGTAAACACCCAGTGAGGTTGTCAAATATTTTGGGACTGAGACTTGGGGCCCTGTGAGAGGCGCTGGCTACAATGGAGGTATTTTGGCGATTTGATTTTCACAAGACTGGAAGGTTTAAGATGTGCTAAGGACTAAATACAAGAGGTTTGGCTTTCTAATGTAAACACCATTATCATTTGGGAATCAATTAGCTCCTTGCATGGAGGGAATGAGAGGTCTCTTAGACAACTATTGTGAGTTAGGCTATTTGCTTTAATTAAGAGGAGACAGAGTGGATTATTGTCTCCAGCAAAGGGGGTGGGAAGAGGCAGAAAATTACCCTTTAGCCCCATAAGCAACAAAGCCCACGCAAGAGGAATGGTCTCCAGTCAGGCAGGTCTAAAGCAAATTAACTTCTAATCTGGAAACTCTAAATGAGGATGCTTGCACCCAACAATTAGAACGAAGTGTAAAGCAGGGGCCCTTCCAAGGCTCTTCATACTTCACCCTGTCAGAGAGATAGATCTCTGATGAGCGGTCTATTTATTTGTCAAAGGTCTAGAATTTAAAGTGAAAAAAAAAGTTTCAAGTCAAATCTTCAGTGCAAAAGCATTATTAGCAACATTTTCAGTGTATTAATTCGAACCTTTCACACTAACAATGGAGTGAAATTTTAATTCCTTATTTATTTATTTATTTATTTATTTATTTGTTATTTTAAAACTTTGGTCAGCATTCAATCTACAGTCATCATCTGACTGTAGATTATAATCTTTTCTCTTGTTAGGACTTGCCTATGCTAACCCGTCACTGGGAAGAGTTCAATTACCTTTACGGTACATTCACTAATCCAGCCATTCATAAATAAACAAACACCAAGTGCCAACTAATTGTCGTGGTCCCAGGTTCTGAGAGATGACAGGAAGTGGGATGCAATCTTTTTGTAGGGTGAAGGAGAAGCAAATGAAAGATGCTCTGAGCACAAAGGAGGAGTCTTGTCTTACAGAGTTGGGGCAGATGCCTAGAGATGACCTTGTATTTCTGTTCACCCTACTTCTATTTCTGATGCTGCTACTTCTATCTCCTGAGTTCTGGGATGACAAACACGTCCCACCAAGCCCACTGTATGCTATGCTATGGACTGAATTTGGGTCTTTGCTCATGCTACACAAACACTCAACTGACCGAGATACTACATCTACAGCCCAATAGAATGCCTTCTAAGTTCATTGGAGCTAGTGTGTGTGTGTGTGTGTGTGTGTGTGTGTGTGTGTGTGTGTGTTAGTGGTGATGGGAGATAGATAGAATGGGAGGAATGTTAAGGGATCAGGATAGACCGAGTTAGCATAACATTCCAAATATATATATATGTAATCTCTATCTCTATCTCTGTCTCTGTCTCTGTCTCCTCTCTCTCTCTCTCTCTCTCTCTCTCTCTCTATATATATATATATATATATATATATATATATATATATATATATATATCTTTGCTTTCCAGTGTTTGGGATTGTGCATGTCCATCTCACCATTTAGAATTAATTGAGAGAATGAGAGTAGTCCCCAAGGACTGTGGGAAGGTTCAGGAAGCAACGAGGATAGCATTTCCTTGGTGACTAAAAATGATTCCAAAGTATTTTGGTTTTAAAAAGGAATTAGATGCTTTTTACTGTGACCTATATATTGACATGACAGATGTTTTCCTTGCTATGTATGTCGTTGTGGAGAAATATACATCGCATGAGACTGACCATCTTGACCATCTCTAATATTTCATAATATTGAATATTTTCAAAATTTATAACCATGACCATTGTCTGTCTCCGTAATTTAGCTTATGAAATAGAAACTCTATGCCCATTGGTTGGCACATGTTCCTATAGTCTCAGCTACATGAGACGCTGGGCAAGAGGTTCATAGAGGGCAGGGATTGGAGATTTTACTAGTCAGCCACAGTGACATCTCATGCATGGTGTGGGTAGGAAACAGTTCAATTGGTGCAGTGTGTGCCACACAAGCCTGGGGGCCTGAAATCAGACTCCCCAAACACATAGAAAAGCTGGTTGCAAGTGTATGAGTATATAACTTTAGTACTGGGGGTATGAGACAGGTGGATCCCTGGAGCTCTCTGGTCAGCTAGTTTAGAAAATTGGTGAACCCTGAGTTCAGTTAAGAGCCCCTATTTCAAAAGATAAAATGAAAAATTGTTGTGGAAGATGTTTGATGTTGACCTCTGATTGATCACACACACACACACACACACACACACACACACACACACAAAACACACACACACACACACCACTCATATGTGTACACACTGGCACATGTCAAAACCTTGTTTCTATTATCACTTAATTTTTACCCAGATCTGGTTGTGGTGCACTTTGGAGACTGGGTAAGAAGGACTGTGAGCTCCAGGATAGCCTAGACAATACAATAATACCTTATTTGCAAAAAATAAAAAGAAAGGAAAATAAAATAAAATAAAATCATGGTAAATGCAAATGCCGAGTATAATCTGATTTTTAGTTTTAGTCTCTCGTATCTTGTTTTCCTTTTTGTCAGGGTTTTATATAGCCCAGGCTAGCCCCAAACTTGTCTTCTATGCTGAGGAAGACCATGATCTTGTAGCTGCCACCTCCCAAATGTTACCACTCGGTCTTATGTGGCAGTGGGATTCTAACCCAGGGCTTCGTGAACGCTAGGAGAGCACTCTGTCATCAAAGTCTCATCTCCAGCCCCATGTGCTGTATAGATTCAAACTGCAGTTTTAGGAAAGCTAAGATAACTCCAGCCAATGGAGATACAGAAACGTTTTGTTGCACAGAGTCGTTTCCACCGAGTCAACTGTTTCCGGTGGTCTCCACTGGGACAGATCCATTACAGCACTGGGCGTTCTTGTACCTTCTTTGCTAGCAACTGTAGATAAATAATGGACCCAATCCTGTTTCCTTTCCTTGCTGGCCAGGGATCCTGTGCACCACATGCTTTTCACCTAGTTTATCATGGTCTTGCTCCTTTCAGCACGGTGTATTCTGCAGGGATGTACGGGTGCAGGCAATGTCTGACCGCCCATGTCTTTTGTGCAGCTGTCCCAGTAAAGTACTCTCGACAGCCATAGTCATGCCAATGCACTGGCTCTCAGGGATAGCAGTGCCCCTGGAGCAGTGCCTGCGTGCCTTACCTGGCTCAGTTGATTTCTGGATTGTGCGATGGAAGCCCCACACAGCTTTTGCTACTCTATGTGTCTACTCTATGAAGTTGCAACTCTTCAGAGTGTGCTTTCTGTTTGTTTTCATTTTCTAGTTGTACCAATAGTTCCTTCACTCTCACAGCTAAATCAATTTACTATGCTTTCTAGTTCTATTGCTTCCTGATTATAAATATCGTGAAAGGATTAGGTCAATACTATTTCCTAGAAATCCCCAGATATCATTTTGGCTTGATTCTTTTTATGTGTGTACGTGTGTCCTTGTTTATGTGTGGGCATGGATAGAGAGTATACTTAAGTATGCACATTCTTGTGGAAGCCGGAGGACAACCTTGACTTTTATTTGTGTCATACAATGTCCATTTTTATTTTATTTTTGAAACAGGGTTTCTTACTGGCCTGGAGCTCACTGAGTAGGCTAGGGTGGATGGCTTGCAAATCCAAGCGATCTACTTATCCTGTACCCTATTTGTGCTAGAAATTACAAATGCATGCCTTTATGCCCAGAGGTTTAAAAAATGCATGTACTTGGGATCAAATCAGGTCCTCAAGCTTGAAAGGCAAGCACTTAACCTCAGCCTCACACGTGCCAGGATTGCACGCATAGACCTCCACTCCACTCGGCTCCCAAATACTCTTATTGGCACAGAATGGAAACATCCTGGTAGGGATTAGTCACCTTTTATTCATGTGAGCTACAGGGAGCTCGAAACTAAGGCAGGGATGAATAAATATCAAAAGAGTTTAGGAATTATGGATCATCTGCTCTTGTCTATGTAATATACTACGTCCATTCACTGACCTTACAATTAGAGTGCTGAGCATTATCCATCTCATGCTGGAGCTGAGGAATCTGAGGCGTAGAAAAGGCCCAAGGCCACCCAGTTAGCAAAGGCTGCGTTTCGGGTTGAAATCCAGCTAAGGCTTTTAACCAGCTGCTTCATGTCACATGCAAGATGTGAGCCACTCTGGAATAAACCAGCTTGTGGGGACAATTTCTACATACGATCTTAAAAGAAATTTCACATCTCACAGGTAGGCCTGGTTAATGCTATTTCCATATCCAGTGTTAGCCCGAGAGTAACAATCATATAAATATCAGAGAATCATTAAGAGTGACTGGATTTACCAGCTATTCACTATTCACTTGTGGCAGTACTAATTTTGACCCTTCCTTCCCCTCCCTCCTTCCCTTCCTCCCTCCTTCCTCCTCCTCCTCCTGCTCCTCTTCCTCTTCCTCCTCCTTTTCTTCCTTCCTTCTTTCCTTCCTTCCTTCCTTCCTTCCTTCCTTTCTTTCTTTCTTTCTTTCTTTCTTTCTTTCTTTCTTTCTTTCTTTCTTTCTTTCTTTCCTTCTAACCAAACAAGTCACTCCAGTTATAAAGCTCTAAGTATAGACTCTCTGGACAGTTGTTCTGTGTGAAAGTTTGTTTTACTTATCTCTGAATACTTCAGTCTTCCTTGATGGCCAGTATTTGTACGGTCTGACACACAAGAAACTGGTGCTTAACCCATTATGTAACAACTGGTAAGATTAAATAGAGATGTTACTCACATCTACATGATGAAAATATGTCTTATATGTATCTTTGTAGTTCCATCAATCTGGGAAATAGCAGGTGAAGGATTGATTGTTTAAGGCTATCCTTGGGTATTCATTGGTCTATCATGAGTTTGTGACTATTATGCATTACATGGGACTCTTTAAAAACAAGGTTGCTGTAATATCAAATGGCTACAAAGTTTTCTAAACATTTGGCCCCAATTAATGGCTTGCCTTGGTGCCCATTGGTGACAAAGAATTCACAAACAGGTCACACTTTGAGAGATCCTCTTTAATTCTAGTACATGGTCCTTTGGCAATTGTCTTGAGAGAGTGATAGAGGCCCTGCAATCACATGCTTTTTACCAGAAGTGGGAACTCTGCGATACTTACAAAGTGTCAGAGTCCAGTAACTGGACATAGCCTGCTGCAAGATACTCCTCACCTCAAATCTACTTCCAGCTCTTTGTTGCTTCCAAGACACGGAGTTGAGCTTCCATTTTCTCGTAGACAAACAGGAGAGCAAAAATTATTCTAGTCATATCCTAGAAGAATCAATCATCCTTTGCAAAGTTAATCACAGCCTTCCTCCAGGGTCTCGCAGCTCTCTGGAAAGATTTTACTATGCTGTTGCTGCACTACTAAAATACAGATTTTTCTAAAAGGGCAGACTGCCTCTCCTTCTTAGAAATGCAAACCCAAGTCCTGTGAGACTTCCTCTTTACCTTTTTTTATATGAAGGGACTGTAGACTAGCAATGTGGTCAGAGCATCGCTCTCCCTCTCCTCCCGTGTGTGTGTGTGTGTGTGTGTGTGTGTGTGTGTGTGTGCATTCATGTAGAAGCCAGATGAAGTTGTTGGGTGGCCCAGTCCATCACTTTCCACCTTATTCCTTTGAGACAGGCTCTCTCATTGGACCCTGAGCTAACCTGGTGGCCAGTGATTCCCAGAGAACTTCCTGTCTCTATCCCACATAGCACTGAGGTTACAGACCACCACACCAGGCCCTGAGAGGAACACTGTTCAGGTAGCCTTACACATAGTCTATCATAATACAGGGCTCATTTATCATTCAAGAGATAGAGAGGAAATGCCAGCATTCGATTCCTAAGCGATGCACCAAGGGCTGGGTGGCTTCCATCTTGGACTGCATGCTCTGGGTAAAGGTATCATGGTGCTTCTCAGTATTCTTTCTACAGATGTCAGTATGGCGGTATACACATATCCTGCTCGCACACAACCAGCACCAGATGTGCTGTGGAGGCCACTCTGAGAGTGGATGCTCCTTAACCTCAGATATCTACAATAGCTTGAGGCAGCTTTGTGAAGGAATCAGAACGAGAACTGCCCACCTCACTTCAGCTGTGCCTGGATTCCCAATTGGGACATTATTGGAAGACTAATAAATATTTACAATAATCATGGCTGTTTTGAGTATGTAACTTTGGAGGCATTCGATTAAGCATCTGTAGATAACTAAACAAAGGTTCCATGCACTTAATGCTGTTGCTTAGTCTCACACAAACAGTAGGTTCTGCAGTCCTTTCTGGCTTTAGTAACTTGCTGTGCTTTTATTTTGACGTGGTTTCAATCCACCTGTGTCTTGGAAGGGGGTCCTTTTCTGTATTCAAACCCATTTCTCAAAAATCACACTGAGAGCGCAGCGATACTCTGAATATCTTAAAGATCTGGCGAAAGTTTTAGGGATTTTTACCTTTTAATCTTTCTCCAGACAAAGGTTAAACTAGTCTTTAGCCTTTTCAAAGCTGTTAGTGACTTGCCCGGGCTACTGATCGCTTTAATTTCACTCAACACATCATTCAGACTCCAGTGAAGCAGTGCGAGTCTGAAGCAAGAAACTACCCTAGCATTGACAAAGGCCATTCAAAGTGATGGGAAAGGCTGCTCTCAGCTGACAGGCAAGCATCTGCTCATGCCTCCTCAATGCCTCTCCTTCAGACTCCCACGGTAGTCCCTTGTCCAGCTCTCCTGCTGTCCTCATCGGAAAATCCACAGTCACTACCTTTCCCAGCCTCGAATCTGCCTCTGGAGACCTAGGGAAGCCACCAGGAACCATTGTTCATTTGGCAAATGTGCCGCCTTTGGGGGTGTGGAAGCTTGCGGGCGTCATTGGCTTTGGGACTCCACGAACAGGGGAAGCCCTGGGTATTGTGACTAGTGCCAAAGGTTAGCGGCTGTCCCTCCCCAGGGAGGCTTAGCGCTGGAATCATTTCTGTTTGCAACCCTATGTGTAACCCTGGCATGCAATCAACAGAGAAAATATTCATTATTGCCTGACTGTCTGCTGAAGACAATTTCAATTATTCTGGCATTTCAATGGATGAAGAAGCCCTTTAGGCTGGCCCGGGAGATTAGCCTTAAAGGCTCTGTAAATTAGCGAAGTTACAATCGGTATATTATCTGGCAGGCAGCTGCGGAGACGCCACAGCAGGCAAAGAGACAAATTACTATATTCCGCTTGTGGTTTTGATATATCAATTTACAAGTTTAACATACGCATTTGTGAAAGAATGATTTTTTTTTCCCCTCTGCCTTTCTTAAATCACTTTTAACTGCCTGCACTCGAAGTTTCGGAGCCTGTAACTTGAATGGTTGGTTTGCCTTGCTGACGTTTTTGTTTTAAAGCCCAATTTCAGCCAGGAAAAAATATTGCTGGGGACAGAGCTCTGGAATTAATCTTTCCTAAAGTTATTCAAATAATATAATATATGGCAGTTAATCAGAAAATTCCATTTGCAGAAATGTGAACAATGTCTCCTATGAAGGCTTTTCCTGTAATGGGATCTTTTTCATGTCTTTTTTTCTTTTCTATTCTAGATTAATTTTATAGTGATTTTGTATCTATATTCTTAAAACACATTTCACCAAATGTGTCTGATGTTGATAATAAATATGAAAATTAAAACAATCAACATAATAGCATATATCAATACTTTATAAGGAGTTGCATAATGAGATCTATCAATAATTTTTTTTATGATTCAAGTTTTTTTCCTGAATATTACTGATATCTTGGTGCTCAAGATTGTGTATGTGTATATATATATATATATGTATATATATATATATATATACATATATATATATAAATGTTTGTGTGTGTGTCTTAATTTTATTTATTTATTTATTTATTTATTTATTTATTTATTTATTTATTTATTCATTCTTCAAATAGGAGATTGAACCCCATGGCAGGCAGGCCTATCTATATCCACAGCCTCAACAGCAGACTTTTCCAACTTTAAGCAATACTTTTAATGATGATTAATATTTATATCTGTGCATGAAATAAAGTTCACACTTTCTGAATGAATTTATTTTTACTCTTCAGATTTTAAGAAAAATAGTTGCTCTTTCCATTGCTATGAAATATATCCTTTGTTCTGTGTTAGATGGCTTTAATGAAGCTTTGGTTTTGTAATTGGATGTGTGCTCTGGGAAATGGCTCAAAAGGCTTCAATAGATATTATTATACAGATATTTTTAAGGAAGTCTTGTAAAAAGCACATGGCTTTATTCTCAAATATCCAAGATGCTTTTTTCCTGCTTGTCTATGAAATTCAAAACAAATAAATAAACCTCTAGGGGCACTGGTTTGCTCTGGAAAAAAAATCTTGCTTTGTTTTTTTAAAAAAATGGATGGTCTGGTTTTGAATCTGTCCTTATTCACTCAGTGTACTTAAACAATTTTTAGAATTTAAACTTAAAAAAAAGATACTAGAAGCTGTGCATACAGGTCAATGGTAGACTGCTTGCTTTGAGTGTACATACAAGGCCCTGTTTCCAATCTCCAGCACCATTCAAAATGATACCGGTTATCTGCTTGAAGGTCAAAGGATCTGTTTAAGTACACTGTGTCTGCATAGCCTTGGCTGGGGCTCCAGCTCTGAACTGTTCAGTTTACATGGCGTCTACTACAGCTCCTTTGTAGACAGTGACCAAATGGTACTTATCTACAAATAACATGAATTTCAGTTTTTCTTCCTTTCTTGTTTACAGAACTGGATGACCCATGAGGGACAGTTTCTTGTCCTTTATAATGCCCTAAAAGGGCCATTTCTCCCGATTCCCAGAGTTTGACTGTGAGCCTTACTGTGCACCTTGTGCTGGTGTTTTCTCACGGGAACCACTGGGCTAGTTCAGGCAAGCATCTGTAGTTCTTAAATGGACAGTTTCAGACTGAGGAATTTAAGAGACAACCAAACAGAGTTTTAATGCCTATAAGATAATAATGAAAGACATTTATGAAAAAGAAAAAAAAATCCTAGTTTGTTTGAAAGCCGAACCCCACACTCTGCATCAGGACTGCAGATGGATGGCAAGCTCACTAATCCTGGTTTACTTTCTGACCTGGGTTTGTCTCCCTGGTCCAGTGAGATCTTGAGGGCCCCCTCTGATCTGGTTAATGTTCAGAACCAATGTTTGAGTTTTAGACTAATTACGGGCCCACCACTGACATTTTCTCTATAATGTGAAGACTGCTGCCAGCCATAACTCAGTGAGATTTAACATAAAAGCAAGATAAAACAATTAAAGTGGAAGAATATTTGATTAAGTGGATCTCTGATTTATAGTGAGGTAAATTGAAATTGAAAGGACAGTGAACTTTTTATGACAATCATATATTATGTTCATCATCAGAGACGCCCGGATCCTTTTGTACTTAAAAAAAAAAGAAAAAAAGAAAAAGAAAAAACAGAGGAAAATAAAAAGAAAGAAAGAAAAGAAATAAACCAGGTTAAGGAGAGTCAGCCTGGCAGGCATCATTTTCATCTTCTCGTGAATTATAGTTTCTTTTCATGGTCAAAGTTTAAATAAATCACGTTTGAGAAAAGACATCACAAAACACATAACCACGGTTTGCGTAGGCAGCAAAGTGGGACAAGCACACCGGGCTCTGCAGAGTGCTTCTGCCTTGCCCTTACAGCATGGCATACAGCTCAGACATCACACATTTGGCATTTGGAAAACTTGTGACCCTGCAAGCATGCCTTAAGAGGTATTGAACCTGTGGCTGAGGGTGCCTTGGGAATTTGTGTCAGACTCTGAGGATTGTGTGACAGCTCTGTCCCTCGTGCTGAGACTGTTTCTGAAGCTGCTTTTGTGTGTGCTTGCAGCAGGCTCCTGACATTCTCTTCTCCAAGAACCCAGCACTTGCTTTTGTGTAAAGCAAAACAGCTTCTGCAGCAGTGGGGTAGCCCAGTATAACCCTAACATAGAGGGGCAGGGCCAGCAGAAGTCAGAAAGGAACGATTTGGGAAATTCTAAGAGCTATAGAAAGAGAACATGGAGGGGGAGAGCTAGTTCAGTTGGAGAGCTAGTTCAGTTGGTAAAGTTCTTGCCTTTTATGTATCAGGACATGAGTTCGAATTCTAGATGTGGAGGCAAGTTTTTAATTTCAACGCTGGGGAGGCAGAAACCGGCAGGTCCTAAGTCTCCCGGTCTCCACGACCACTCCAGTCTGTTACTTGGTAAACTCCATGTCAATGAAAGATATTGTTTCTTAAACAAACAAGCAAAAGTGTGTGGGACAAGCAATGATATCTGAGAAGCAACACTTGAAGTTGTCCTCTGGCCTTCACATATACATGTACATAATGAACACATACATATAAATATAAACATAAATATACACATATATACATACCTATACACTCATGAACATATTACATACACATACATACATACATACATACATACATACACAAAAGTAAAGAGAACATTAAAATAGGAAATGATATTTTACAAATTTTATTTTCCTCCTGGGTGCAGGTGTGAAGGAGGTTTGGCTTCAATACAGGACAACCATCAAAAGTACAGATTGACTATGTAGGCCCCTCCTGTTCACCCCATTTCCCTATGGGTACTTTAACACAAAGCTTTAAGAAACAGAAAATCACAAGGAGTCTCTGACTATGCCTAGAATAAGTGTGACTCACCTGATTCTTCAACGAGAGCCTTGAGCCTTTGATGGAAGAACTAATTTGCATTCGTTATTTTTTACCCAAATGTTAATTTATTTGCTATGCTCAGTTCTTTCTTCCTTCCTTTTGTATATGAAGGAGCCACCCAAACAATTAACAACTCAACAACTTTAAGTTGAGCTCTGACTCTGACATCTTCAACCAGGTGTGTGGTCCAAGGCCAGTCGTAAATTTCTCTCTGTTTTCTGGCTTTCTGTGTTGAAAAGGTGGCTTTGAACAGGGGGATGGGATGGCCATTGAGGTCTTCAAAGTCTTCTATGATTGTTGTTTCAAGGAAAAGAAACTTGGCACTGCTGTCAGTTGCCTCCATTGCAGAAGTTAGACGTCTAGTCTAACAATACTGGTTCCCTGGATGCTGATGGGCAATTAGTCTAAGTTAGGGAAGGTATTTTCCACTTTTCAAAGGAAGCGGTTGTTGGAATTCCTGTAACCAAGGCCTACTGAAGTATACAATGGAGATGTTGTCATTGTGACTGTCATTCGAGTGAGCAAGACATTGGCTCGAGTTTTGTTGGTGTACCTTTCCTTGCCAAGTCTTCACCATGGTATTGAGGGTGGCTCCTGCCACCTGCTCATCCTTTTGGTGCCCTGACATTTTGTCTCTTTGATACCTTGGCTCAGGATACTTGTCTCAAAGGCATCCTAAGGCAGTGATTGGATGATGAGAAATGACAAAGAGTGTGGAAAGAAGCTGGGGTCTCTGCAGAGCTGAGAGGAGAGTGGATCCAATGGAGAAAGACAGTTGGTATCAACATCTGTGCTTACCTGACATTCACTGTGTAGCCCAGGCTGGCCTTGAACTCAAACTAACTTTCACACCTCAGCTTCCCAGTGTTGGAATTACAGGCATGCAAGTATGTTCAGCTGAAATTGCCTTTTCCAAAACGAATTTTCCTCAATACTATTGTATCTCAAATATTTTTTCGGCACTCAATAACATCCTCAATGACCCCTAAGGAAATGCATCATGTGGTTATGAGGAGACATCTGCTCAAAGCGTTCAAGATCAGCTAGTCTATCAATCTCCTGCTACCACATTTTTTTTTTTCTGTGTAGTTTTCAGAGGTATCACTAGAGACATCATGCCCGCAGGTTCTTCAAGGAATGATGGGCTTGGGACCAGTCTTCGTACTTCCCTGAGAAGGTAAAATTGGGTGCTGAAGCTATAGTGAAGGGGAAGTGAGATCATGGGCAGGAGACTTTCCATATTGTAAGCTATAATGTGCAACTGGAGTGAAGCTCTTTTTCAAACAGGCAAGTTCTCAAAATTGCTCTCCCCCATGGGGTTATCTGAAGAAGTGTCCTGACAAAGAAAAGAGAGAGAGAGAGAGAGAGAGAGAGAGAGAGAGAGAGAGAGAGAGAGAGTCAGTCTAGAGAACAAGAAGATAGATTTCCCACAGAAGTGGCAGAGTCCTTCTGCATATTGGCAGTGAAAGAACACCTCCTATCAGCTGGGGACTGGTTGAGAGAGGAACCATCAGAACTGAACAGGAAGACTGCATGCTTGAGGGGAATGTCCAGAAAAATGAAACCTGTAAGTTGTCAGACTAACTGGGAGATGTGAGAGAAATTTGGGGAGTCTCTGGGACTGCCTAGAATCAAAGCAATGATGATTCCATAGAACAGTCAGACATTGTTAGCTCTAGAACACCCCCCCCCCCAAATGTTAAGGGAAATAAAGTAAAAGGGGAGAATAAAAAGACAGTAAATCATGTGTCTGGACATTGAAAAAATTTTACTTAAATAAAGACTCTAAAACAAATTCTAACTTTTAATCAAAATTATAATGTGACTTCATTGATAGGCCAGGCTGGGAAATAGAATGGTCATGGAGAAAAAGACTTTTCAGAGCAGGAAGACAAGACAGTGACTAGAGGAGAAAAACAAAGGAGCAACTACTCACTGATTACCCATGGAAGAGCAACTGCGTATTGATTACTCCGGGGGCCCCCCCCCCCGAAGGTAAATACTGCCCGGAACAGTAGAAGAACTGAAACAGTTGATGTGTCTGGCACCAGGGAGATTACAGCTGTTGTGAGGATGGGACACAGCCTGCTGTTTGCTCTACTGGGTTTTACAATCTTCTCTAGTTTCATGTCTCTCCCACCCCAGGAGAGCCTGAGTTTACCTCTCCAGGTTCATCTCCTATCACAGTCCCTTTTTCCTCTATGCTTTGTCTCACACAGTGGCCCAGACTGAGATCTTTGATGTGGTCTCCTCTAAGCCTGAAACCATCCATCCCCTTTTCTCTCTCATTGAATTCTTACTCAGTCCCCAGATGACTACCACATCCCCAGGGAACCACCGTCCACCTTCCTTAGCTGAACCGTTCTGTGTAGGTTTCTATAACAGTACTTCTCTCTGCTATGTCTTGTCACTGTTGTTCTCAACTCATTTACATTGGTGGTGTTGCATGGCAGGAGAAATATTTATGTTTTCAGAACAGACTGGCATGCCACCATTCTTTCTCTTTGCCTCTCTGAGTCTCTGGCTGCTACAAATGTCTTGGGGAGTGTGCATACTCATGCTAGCACATGGTCATGGATACACACACATCCTCCCACTCTGAAGCTTGAGGCTCCAGCAGTTCTATTGCAGGGTAATGAGTCAGCATGCTATCCTCTCAGGCTTTCTTGTCCAAATCAGTTTTCTTCAAAGGTTCACAAGTAGAAATACGACAAGGCATGTGGAAGTTCAGGGTGGGTGGGGATGTGGCACTGAAGTGACCATGGAGACTCGGTAGCAAACACATCCATAGAAGCTTGGTATATGCCTGAATATGTAATCACATAGTTCAGATTTCTGTGATAATAAGCCACATGATACCTACGGTAGTTGTCCTGAAAGACTGGCCAGCGGACTACCTCATGTCTCCTTATGTCTTGCTGCTTCATAGAATCAATCTGCTACTTTTGATGTCTGACTATGGTGGTAAAATAATCACACACACACACACACACACACACACACACACACACGGGCCATTCCACTGGAGCAGCTGTGGAAGTAGTAAGTTACGTCCTCTTAGAAAGGTGCTTCTGGTGATTCTTGTAGACGAGGCGGGTGAGGAGGAAGTGTTAATGAGTGTGATGTGCAGGATACAGAAACAGAATGATCTTATCCCTATTGAGAGGGGTGGATTATAGCTTTCTTGAAGTTATAGGTAAAAACTGAAGCATCAATGGCCTAGGGGGTTCAGTATAAATGGAAACAGAACAAGAGACTATATTAACCTCTTCCTTCTGCTGTCCAAATGGCAAAAACTTCGAGACTTCTGCCTCAGAAGGATTTTAAGATCAGATTCATTTTTTTCTGATGAAGAAAGGGGCTTCCTCTCTGCAGCTCCACTGCTATTTAGGAGGGGAACTACTCATCAAAGTACGTGTCAATCAGGCTGCCAAGGAAATGCTCTTATGCCCCCAGCAAGTCTACAAAGTTCCTTTGAGCACACTGAAGTTTCGGACGTTTCTTTTTGGATCTTTCTATAATTATAGTGGTATTGATAAATATATTCTCAATGGATATTATCATTTATTTTTTCTGGTGCTGTGATAAAACACTCTAGCCAAATCAACTTTGGGAAGAAAGAGTTTATTTATTTCAGCTTACCTATTTGAGTGTATCAGTGAGAGAATTCAGAGAAAGAATCTAGATGTAGGATCCACAGAGTAACACTGCTTCCTGGCTTGCTCTCTGGTTTGCTCATGGGCTCATGCTTGAGCAGCTTTCTTATACAGCCTATGACCCTTTTGTAGGAATGATGCTGCCCACAGTGGGCTGAGCCCTTGGAAACCAATTAATAATCAAGAAAAGTCTTCATAGACATGCCCACAGACCAACTTGATGAACACAAATATTCAATGGCGGCTGTCTTATTTTAGGTGATTTTAGTCTGTGTTGATAATGAATGCTAACTAGGACAAGTGATAATAACAAACATGGCCAGGAGAGATGGCTCAGCTCATAAATTGCTTGCTATGCAAGCACAAGGACCTGACTTAAGATCTCTCTCCATCTTTCTGCCTCTACCTCATGAGCTTTGAGATTACAGTTGTGAGCCCCCATACATAGTTTATGCATTCTGGAGACCTTATGTACGAGTGAGACCTTGTCTCAATCAATCAATCAATCAACCAGGAAGGAAGAAAGAAACTAAAACAAAAGCAATTTTAATAAGGTCTCTGGCAGCAGCCCCTCCAGCAATTTGGCATCACCTCTGTCCCTGCCCCATGACTTTTGCTTCCTATTCAGCCTTGTTTGGCTGCTTTTACCCTTGGTCTCTTGCTTCCCAACTTCTGTGCCCTGGGTTCCTTCTTCTTTCAGCTTGGGTTACATAAGATCATGTCTCAAAACAATAACATGGATAACAACAAAAACAAAATAAAGAATTTTATGTGAATTTAGAACATTAACTATAGTAATTAGATAAATAAGAATAAGCCAACTCACACTGCATTATACGATATTAGCATACATAGTTTTACATAGGCACACATTATTTTTACATTTATTTTTTAACCATTATTTGTCCCTTGATCTTATTAAAATACACATGCCTTCACTATTTTAAGAAAAAAAAAGGACTTAGATATTAATGTTTCATCTACTTAGTGTCAGTGGCAGAGATAGGAATTGATGATTTTAAACCTTCTCTGAATTCCCCAAATCGAAATGCTCAACTTTGGCCATGTCTATGGCCGTCCAGGCACAGGTCTGTGTTCCACCCTCCCTTCTAGCTTGGTGTGGCTGTGTGTCTAAGATGTAGCTGATGACCCTTGGCAGGAAGTCTTAGCTTCTCTTTCCCCTTCTCATTCTTTTGGGCTGGAATGTTGAGTTAAAGGCTGGTGATTGGCAGTCATTTTAGACCATTTGACAACATTTTAAAGACATGGCAGAGGAGTTAGATAGGAGATTGAAAGCCATATATTAGTTTTGGTCAGCTCACATCCCAACACATTTATATGTGAGAGAAAAATCAATTTGTGTCTTGTTAAAACTACCAGTGGGTCGGGGGAGATGGATCTGTGGGTAAAACTGCTTACAGAACAGACCTGACAACTTGAGTTTGGATTCTCGGAATTCACATAAAAGCGGGATGCGGTAGCGCTGGGCTGTGATCCCAGCATTCCTATTGGGGGAGGGGAGGTGGAGACCACAGAACAAGGTGGAAGTTAAGGATAACTATCAAAAGTACACACCAGATCATGCACACACAACATAGAGCACACACACAATTTAAAAATTCAAATGACTGCTATTTATTTAATAATACATCTATACTCTAATGAGGCCAAACTGATGCAATATTCAATGTGACTTTAGAATCAGTGATCGATGTAGAATCACAAAGAGGTCACAAACTATTTTATAGACGGGAAAATTGAGACCCTCTAAACTCCTGAGGATCCAGAATTTTATTTTCTGAGATTCCAACCAAATTATTTAGAGGTTTTATATGTTAACAAACCCCAACTGTGTCATCAAGTGAACAACAACAAAATAAAGTAATGACATTTCAGGATGAGCAGAAAACAAAAATAATTAAATCAATGCAGGAAGTATTATTTTTTAGATTTTATTTTTATTATGTGTACATATGTGTGTGGACATGAGTGAAAGTGCTGAGAGATCAGAGGATGACATGGAATCTCCCAATACTGGAGCCATCTGCCATGCTCGTTAGGAACCACAGGTCTTTCCTCTGCAACAGGAATACGTGTTGTTAACTGCTGTCCCATCTCTCCAGCCCATGTGCTCTTGTTTGCCATCATTTTGTTTCCCAAAAGAAATACCAGTTAAAGGAAACTGAAATGGTCTCTTCCTTGAGTTTGGGGAGGAAATTTTGTTATTTGCAGAGTGTCTATTTATGTAGCTCAGACTAGTCTCAAAGCCACTATCTTCTACCCTAACATCCAGGAGCTGGGATTTTAGATGTGTACCATCCAACCTTGCATTTCAGTAATATCCTTGTCATGTGATCTATGGTATTAGCATCACAGCAAGTGTCACAGAAAGCCTCTATATTTAATTAAATAGCAAATAGTCAGGTAGTGATGATAATGTTTGTGTGTCCTAACCAAATTCCAACAGTTATTTCTAGTGTTCTTATATGGACTCTGAGGCACAGCAATTCTGCTCACCAAATGTCAAATCCTAAAAACACACCACACGTTGGTGGTGGTGAGGAGCCTCTAACTGTGTCACTTGCTAGGGAAGAATGTTTGTATTGCACCCATGGAATCCCTGTAATTGTGTGATGCTGAGACGAAGAAAGTGGATCTTGTGCAATGCACGTAATAATAATACCCTGTGGTATTGGGCAAGACTGGGGAATCTCACAAGCTCCACCTGTAAGGCAGAGCCAGGGGCAAGGAGCACTGCAGAAAAGATTCAGGGAGCACAAATAATCCAAAGGGTGGGCCTGTGCATCTCCCTCAAGTACCGGAAGTCCAAGTAAACATTTCACTTCTTTCCGGGTATGGTGGTGACTGGAATGGTCTCTCTTGTTTTGCATATGGACTTACTCACTAGTCTGCTAACTCTGTTGTCCAGATCTGTTTTCAGAATTCTCAAGAAATCTGGGACTCTGAGTTGATGTTCTGACAAGAGCAATCAAATACTTCCCCTGAATGGCCTATTAGACCCTGCATAGCACACGCACGTATGCGTGTACGTGTGTGTGTGTGTGTGTGTTTATATAACACATACACTCTGAAATGTGGACGAATAGAATCTTTAGTTTCTAGTCTCTCTCTCTCTCTCTCTCTCTCTCTCTCTCTCTCTCTCTCTCTCT
>NW_021604604.1:15732261-15749027 GCF_004785775.1 Grammomys surdaster | reverse complement strand
TCTCTCTCTCTCTCTCTCTCTCTCTCTCTCTCTCTCTCTCTCTCTCTCTTTCTCTGTTTAAATGGAAAGAATTTAAACAATTTGCTAACTTTTCACGGCTTGCTTTTTACCTTTGACTGTTGCACGTTGAAAGTTGCAGCAGACCTCATTAGAAAGACATTAACCTTGGAGGTGACTGTGGGCATAAACTTCCTCGTTCAGACTGACTTGAGTAGTTTTGGATTAATTGACCTCAGAGTCTTCCTATCCTGGCTTATCAAAAATGGAGAACAATATAGTTTTCTGGAAAACATTTCATGAAGCTAGTGGGACACACCTGTGTCGCTTTCTGTGGAGGTCACAAGGGAAGGACAGAAAAGAAAGGCTTGTTTCTAAATTCTCCCAGTTTCTTCAGGGAGGAAAATGAAGTGTTCCACAGCTATTATTTTGACCAGTATGTTATTTTAATACTTGCCACTCTCAGGGTCTGCACAGGTAAATCAACTCATGAGTCTGGAATGTTCTTTGCTCAATAACTGAGGTCACAGCATAATCCTCACCCTGAGGTGAACCATTCTGGACTCATGGAGCACAGTACTTCTCCTATAAATTTCTACATGGTCCCAAGGTGCCTTGATGGCCAAGGGTACTATCTCTTCCAAGTGAAATTCTTTCAAATTACTTGCTGTTTACAGCCGTTCAACTATTTTCGTGGCCTGGTTATAAAGATTGACGATTATAGCTTCCTTCTTTGTGCTGGGGTACGGAGAAGATTTTTGCTTTTAGTTTTCCTGGATTCCCTTGATTTACTGATTAGATATGTGTTCAATGCGGTTGCCAGCTGGCCAAAGTAGCAATAGCAGGGTTGTAATGCCCCCAACCTAGGCTCTGGTGAATCTACAGCAGCTGGGACTGAATGGGTAGGATCCCATTTGCTCTCTGGGTGGTATAGAAAAGATGCCCTTTTTTTTCCTCTCTCTCCTTATCTCTACATCAAAGGGCAGGCTTGCCATGTGCTTGTGATCTGGCCATAATGGTCAGTCCTCTGAATGCAGCCTCAGGTGGTGACACAGGACTTCCAGTGGGTGAGCCGTCAGCTGCTCTCACATAAAGTGTCACGAGGCTGGCAGCTAGGCACTGAAGCAGTTTCTATGTCGTTGCTAGGGATGCCGCATTCAATCCCCCGATGCTCTGTGTACAAAATGAGGAAAAAGTGACATTCTGACTACCCCTGTGGGAGTGGAATCCGTGATTCACAGGCCTTCTGCAGCATTAATCAGGCCTTGTTTACATGGAAGGGAGCCAAAGGAGCAAGAGCCAAGAAGGTGTGTTTGGAAAGCCAAGCGATGATGTCATCCATGCAGAGCGGCTCCAGCAAGCCACTTGCTCCCGTCGAATCCTTGTACAGAACCGCAGGAGCAAATCCTAGTTAAGTGTCTTGGGAACAGCAAGGTGCTTCACCCTGTGCTTGAGATTTACTTGGATTTTACTATGATTCGTTTGTAGAACATCATCGCCTGTGACTGTCCTGGGCAAAGATTCAGCCTCCTCTACTGGTAAAATGGCAACGAGAGAGTCCTAGACACTTGTAAGGCCATCCTCAGCTCGTGTGATGGGAGTCTCCATGCAGACTTCACAAACAGACTGTTAGAATCAATCACGTATCATCGAGGATTTGAACTGGATAGGATGATTGCAGAATACTTTTTTTTTTTAAGCAAAAACTTATGTATCACACTTAGCTTAAGCTTGTTACATAGCTGAGGATGACCTTGGTCACCTTGCCTCTCCTCTCAAGTTGTGGGATTACATGTGTGGACTACCATGCCAGGTATATGCGTTGCTGGGGACTGAAGCCAGGGCTCTCTGCTAAAGCTTCACGCTCATATCTTTTTCATTATTTCAAACAATTCAGACATCAGCTCTTACTTTCTTTCCAGTGGAGAAGCTGATCTGATGTCTATAAAGACAAGTAAGAACTTGGGTTTTTGATGTCAATGAAATAAAGCAAATATTTCTGTTTGAAGTGTTGACTTACTTGGGCTGTCTCCTGTGCGTACTGGAAACCTGCTCTTCACTTCAGTGTGGGTCTCATACACTCTATTCTTAGTTGAGTTCATGTGTCAAGTCCTGAATTGTTAGGGATTGAGGCCACTACAGTGAGTGAATGGACATTCTCCTTGTCATGGTGGAGTTTAGTCACTATAATCAGTCACTATAGTCAAGTCTCTGTGGCAGGCCAAGTGGAGCTTGGGTATTTTAGCCGAATCACACAAACATCTGAATTAGAGCCATTGCTTTGGGGTGGGGGAAGGCATTTTTGTATTAGATTTTTAGTTTAAAGCTCAAAGGCTTCAAGTTGGAGTCCTTGTCTGTTTTAAAGGCATGCTAAAAAGGTTGAAATGGAAGATATCTTTTTAAAGAAAAAGCTGACAGGAAGACTGGCAGTGTATAGGAGCACCTGCCTACCTATGCATTCCTGCACTTGGAAAAATAAAAGAGAGACAGAAAACAACAGCAATCCTGAAAGAATCTTGTTCGAGTCCTCCTTGATTCTACTTTGCACACAATCATTTATGTAAATATTTTATGTAAATGAGAATATTTTATGTAAAATGAGCAAAGGAAAGGAGTTGTTTACTTACCCAGTCAGTCTAGGGAGTTAAAGGATTGCATCTCGCTTCTCCCCTGGGTTCATTTCTGTTCATAGGACAGCAGGGAACCTTTTGGTTCTGTTGGGCTCAGCTCAGTCAGTGCAATAAGAACTTAGATAAAATAATGAAGTGGTCTATTGGGAATAGCAGGAGCACACGGGTCCTTATAAGAGATTCCTTTGGGAAAGTTTGCTTTCAGGGTTAGACAAATGACAAGCGAAAGGCAGCGGGCTTGAAATAACCTGGCTTCTTGGAAGTAGAGATTCTACTCTCTGATAGGAACTGACAGAACACTTAATCTTCTGAGACGGAAGAAAAATGGAGTTTCACATAGGTTAGGAAACTTCCAGAACACTTTAAAACCAAGGCTCTCTTGCTTAAATTTAAAAAAAAATTATTTGCGTGTGTGTGTGTGTGCGCGTGTGCACACACACCCGTGTGCACGCATATGCGCTTGTGTCTGTCTGTCTGTACACGAATACAAAAGTAATTAAATCCTCTGGAGGTCAGAGGACAACTGCTGAGACTCGCTCCTCCCCTTTCAGCAGATGAGTCCCAGGGATCAAACTCAGCTCATCAGGACCTGTCAGCAAAGCACCTTTTTACCCACAGTGCCATCTACCTGCCTTCCATCTTGCTTTTGTGTGGATTCTGCTCTGTTTTCTCTGGGGTAGGACCTGTGCTTAGTGTCTTCCTTCATGGATTCAGAGCTTTTGTAGCATCGTGTGTTCACTGGACTCTCGGCACATGGCATGGAAACCCAGCCGCACTTTTTTAACAAAAAAGTAGGCCTCTTTCTTATCTCGTGAAAGATATGTTGGTCAACCCTCTGACTGAGAGTTGTCCGGCATTTTCATAGGGGAGAAATAATTGGTTGGAAGGCCTCACCAATTAGTCTGTTTCACAAGTAACAGCATCTTTCCATGATGACATTGGTGACATATTGCTGTATTTTCTTTTGGCATGTACTGTCAACTATAAAGCAACAGAGACTAGTGAAAGGCATGAAGTTTGATTGCTAACCATTCAAGTCTCATATATTGTTTGTTTGTTTTGGTTTGTGTTATTGTTTCAAGCACTATAGGCTCCATTCTTCCTTTATTGGTGCTACAAATTAGTCTACATTGCTCAACTGAAGTGGGGGTTCTGTAATTAGTCACATAACATGGCTGGCTTTAGATATGGGTCCATTGGTACAGTACTTTTCTATGAGCCTCTAGTCTCAGCATCTAGGAACAATTCCCCACCCCCAACACACACACACACACACACACACACACACTCGCATTCTGAAATGTAACTTAAAAAATAGCTATGTAATTTAATCTCCAAAAAATGGTAAAAATGATTAATCATCAACTTTTTAGTGTCTGGATGTACTAAGCTAAAGTAAAAAAAAAAAGCTAAATATTTTTTTATTGGGTATTGTAGGCGTGGCCATCTTACATTCTTTCCGGAGGAAATGCCATTTTTCATTAGTATTATGAGTAAAATCAGGAGTCAGAAATGACAAATTCTTGTGTTTGATTGTAAGTGAAGGGAAAAGGCTGTCCTTCTTAGCTGTAATTATGGAGCAGACAGTTTACTTAACTTGGGAATCTTTTTAATGTCAGCAGGGAAATGTCTGAGTGACTGTTACGGAGTCTTTCAAACTGGCCATGTGACTTCTTCAAAGAGCTCTATGCATAGTGTGTGCTGTCAGCCACACACCCTTTAAATGCCGCTGGAGCTGGGGAAAAGCCTGGTACCGAGAAGTCTTAGGAGCTGTATGCTTTGGTGATCTATGAAAGACTTGTAGGTTTAACGTAGTGTTGAGGTTTAAACTCCCTGTGGTCTGCCCTGCTCCTAGACCGGATAGACCTGGGCTGCTTTCAACTTTGGCCCGAAGCCCCTCCCCCTTGCAAGAGTCAATAGAGAGCTGTATTATTGGTCCAAGTTATGAGAGACTCGGTGCTCAGGCCTAGATGGAATATTTGTGCAGCTCCCTCTACACTTCAGGTTCAAGGAGCCTTGAAGAGGGGGAGGAGGAGGGAAGGGCAGAAGATGGGAGAAGTCCTGTGCAGTGATTACCTTCTGGGCAAGACGTGATTGTTAAGATCATGGTTTCACAGCTGCTCTGGTACAAGACCAGCTGAAATCCCTGCGTAGACGGGGCAGATGATCTTCAGGCACAATGCGTACTGAGCGGCTACTGGCAGCGGACACTGCTGGAGAAGAAGAATCCTCTTTACAGAGGATGTGGCCTCTGGCAGGTTTTCTATGCACACACGGGCGGCTCCAACTGAACTTAGTGGTTTATCATAAAAAAGGAGGGCGTTGGTTAAAAGAGAGAGTATTGAGGGTGTTCAGGAGGGGCTGGAGGGAGGGATGCGTGGGGGTGGACATGATCTATTACGCTTCATTATATACATGCATGAAATTTAGAAATCCCACTACTGAAATGACTTAGACTTGCTGTGGGTGTCTCTCACCTGTGGTGGTAATTTTCAGTCCAAGACTTTTGCTTTGCTCCAGACCCCATAACTCTTCCTGTTGGTTCTCACACAAAGGAAAAGAACCGACAGGCAGCAGAGGGAGATGCCCATACCAGCTCCAAACTACCTTGATAACTTGACCCAAATTTCTTTCTATACACAGACGTTTTACAAAACCACCACCTCCCCCATCTTTTTTCTTTTTCTCTTTCTTCCTTCCTTCCTTTCTTCCTTCCTTCCTTTCTTTCTTTCTTTCTTTCTTTCTTTCTTTCTTTCTTTCTTTCTTTCTTTCTTTTTTTTTTCTCACAAGTTCTCACCAGCTCACAAGTGCCAGTGTGTGGGATGTGAGACAGGGTAGGGCCAGGGCGATTCTTATGACTATATTGTTTTGTGGACTGAGGCTGACAGTGTTATTATTCAACGGAGAGCCTGAAACGAACAGACACAAATTTCTTAGAACTGCTTTGTGCTGAGATACCCAACACTTGTGATCTGAATGGCCAAAGGGAAAGTGGTTTTTCTTGTGAGTTCTGGGACAGCTCATGCTGCCTTTATGAAAACCTACTGTTGGGGTAGAGGAGATAGATGGCTCTGTGAAGTGCTTGCTATGTCATTATGAGGACATCAGTTCTGTTTTCAGTACCTGTATAAAAATCCAGGTATGGTGGCTTGTAATCTCAGCCCAGGAGAGGCAGAGACAGAAGGATTTCCAGGCTTACCAGTCAACTAAGCCTACTTGGTGAGCTCTGGGTTCCAGTGAAAGACTGCTTTATAAACCGAGTGGACAATACTCAGGGAATAGCAGTTAAGACTGACCTCTGATTTCCACATACATATGAACATGTGTGGAGACCAGTCTACACATATGCATATGAAACCCTGCACAATCCCATGTGTATATGCTCATTTACACAAAAGAAACAAAAGGAAACACATGAAATCATGTTCTTCTTGCTCCTCTTACTGTATGTGGCAGAACTAGACCATGCAGAATGCTGTAGCTGGTTGGATCTCTTTCAGCTTGCCCGTGCCCCTGATTCCCTCATACCAATCCCTTTGTCGTGGGGATGGTGTGGCAGTGCCATATCCCTCCCTTGCCTGTTCAGTGATGACATTTGAACTAGGCCTCCTTGACCTTTCTATCCCCAGGAAGTGAAGGCCTGTGGCCAGGTAGAGGAGGAAGGCTGCATTTGGGTGGGCAGTGGCTTCCTAGAACCTCAGCCCCACAATCCCCTCTGCAGGAGCATTACCTGTGTATGAGACCCTTTCCCTGGAGTGATACCCAGAAATGTCGGAACAAGGGCTCAGATCCTTGACATCTATTTGCTTTTTGAATCCTGTCAATTTGAAGTTAGACTCTAGTTGGGATGTTTTAACCATAGCAAGTCAATTATTTTTTATCTGCGTGGAGTTCTAGGAATGCCTCAGAGAGAAAGGGGAAGAAAAAAGGGAAGGGAAAGAGGAAAGGCAAACTCGAGGATGGCTGCCTTGTGAACATTGCCATGTACACATCTATGTCCTGTGACTAAGGCCATAAAGCTTCCTGTGGAGATGTTTTTTAAGTTGCTACCATTGAGAATTTATGAATGCACGAACATGAGAAGAAATGATTTAGCTCCCACACAGTCCCCCAATTCTTGAACACGTTGTACCCATCCATTCATTTAAATCGTCCTCTGTCACTGTCTTATTATATGTATTATATATCATATACCACATATCATATATCATATTATATATTATATGTTCAAATGTGTGTGTGAGCACATGTCCATTTATATGTATGTGAGATTTGTTCCTAGATACTTCACTGTTTTCATTCACAATTAAAGTGTCTGGAGAGATGGCTCAGTGGTTAAGAGCCCTTGCTGCTCTTGCAGAGGACTTGGATTCAGTTCCCAGCACCCACGGGACAGCTAACAAGTATCCTTAACTAATTCTAGTTCCAGGGAATCTGATGTGCCCTTCTAACTCTGCTGCCACCCGGAAAACACTTAGGAGACAAGCATATATTTAGGCAAAACACACATGAAGATAAGAGAAGAATGAACAGATCTTTTAAAGGTTAAGTTTTGTAAAGTAGTATCTTCTAAGGAGAAGCTGATTCACCAACTGCTTGCTGTTGCTGGAGGGAATCTTCATGCTTAGTTTGTCATCAGAGGTGGGCTCAGACTGTGTTTTCTGGAAGTCCCTGTTTATATTTTTTTGTAAAGTTTTAAGCAGATGAATCTTTTCTGTCTTTCCAGTGTGCAGTCTGGACTTGATATTTTTCAACCCCACAGCCCTTTCTTTCTTTTAGAGAAAGTTTTTCTTTGTTCTTTTTTCCTTCCATATACACCAAGCTAGCTGGCCCAATAGCTTCTGTAGCCCTCAGTGGCTTGAAATTTGCTACCTAGCCTGAACTGGTCATGAACTTGTGGAAATCCTCCTGTTTCAGCCTTCTGTTTACGGGGATTATGGGTGTGGGTATGGAGCAATGACTCATCAGATAAGAGCACTGGATGCTCTTCCAGGATCTGAGCTGCCTCTTCTAGCCTCAATAGGAAAAGATGTGTCTAGTCTTACTGCAACTTGATATGCCAGGGCTGGTTGACATCCATGGGAGGTCTTCTCTTTTGTGAAGGAAGATGAAGGAGTGGGTGGTGCTGGGGAGACTGGGTGGGAGAACTAGGAGGAGACGTGGGAGGGGAAATTGTGGTTGGGATGTAAAGTATATAATAAAATAAATTAGTAATAATAATAAAAGTTCTACAGCCCTTTCATATACCACTGTTCTGCCATTCCCCCGGACATGATCCCTCCTGTACCTAATACAATATACTCTATTTCTCCTTCTTAGTGAGATTCAAGAATCTTCCCTTGAGCCCTCCTTGTTAATTAGCTTCCTTATCATTTGATTTCTTTTCCCTCCCTCCCCCTCTCTCTTCCTCCCTCCCCCTCCCTCCCTCCCTCCCTCCCTCCCTCCCTCCCTCCCCCTCTCTTTCTTTCTTTCTTTCTTTCTTTCTTTCTTTCTTTCTTTCTTTCTTTCTTTCTTTCTTTCTTTCTTTCTTTCTTGTTTTGTCTTAAAGACAGGTTAGAATTTGCTAACAGCTGAGGATGACCTTGAATTCTGCGTTCTCCTGCTCCCAAGTCCAAGTGCAGAGATTTGTACCATCATGTCGTGGGAACTTTGACAGGCATCATATAGACACTGTAGATTGACATGGATGATGTAATGACATCAGTCCATGAACACTGGATATCTCTGCATCTATTTGTATCCTCTGTAATTTCTTTAGTGCTTTATGGTTTGTAGTGATCATACATATCTTGTCTCCCTCCTTCAATATGTTGCTAGGAATGTTACTGTTTTGGAAAAATTGTAAATGAGGTTATTTCATTGTTTTTTTAAAGGTCATCGCCAATATAGAAATGTAACTGGGTGGAGTTCGTATCCTGAAACTTCACTTACTTTACCAGTTTTAACAGGATTTTAGTGGAGTCTTTTAGAGTTTTCTGTAAATAAAATCATGGCATCTGCAAATTGAATCAATTTGATTTGTTTCCTTTTGATTTATATTTGTGCGTGCGTGCGTGCGTGCGTGCGTGCGTGCGTGCGTGCGTGTGTGTGTGTGTGTGTGTGTTTGCATGTGCATGGGAGCACACTTATGCCAGAAGTTCAGAGAATACTGTAGTGTCAGTCTTGCCTTGTGCCTCCACCTCCCATCTTCCTATAAAAGCATTTGGTTTACAGTTGCTCTGGTTACACATTCAGCTCTTGTGTGAGTTTGAGGGACTTGAACTCAGGTCCCCATGCTTGCACAGCAAGAAATTTTACTCACTGACCTGTCTCCCTAGCTCCCTTGATTTATTTTCTTTCACTTTATTGCTTAATTTTTCTAGCCAAGTTTACCAGTAGTATAAGGGGCAGGGGCATGAGAGTGAATATCCTTATCTTGTTCCTGATCTTAGTTGATGGAGTTTCTTTCACATTTTTGTCGTTCATATGTGATGTAAGCACCAGGCTGCTCAAGTGTAGCTTTTATCATGGAGAGATAAATTCCTCCATATCATAATTTGATGAATCATGGAGGAATGTTGACTTTGTAAAATGTGCTTTCAACATCCATTGAGAGATCATGTAGTTTTTATCGTTCATTCTGATAATGTGTTGAGTCAAACTTATTCATTTGTGTTGAGCATACTTGTGTCCAAGAGATAATCACCAGCTGATCATGATGTATGCTCACTCTAATATGCTGTTGAATTTATCTTGCTAGTACTTTGTTGAGAATTTTTGCAACTGCATCTTTTTTTTGTTGTTTACATTGCCCTTGTCTGCTTTTCGTATCGTGGTGACCTCCTTTTTCTCCGTTCTCCTCCTCTCTCTCCCTCCCTCTCACACAGCCACTCTCTCCCTCCCCCTCCCTCTCTCTGTGTGCATGTATATAGATGAATGTGGTGGTTTCTTTTTTTGTTTTGTTTTAATTGTAGAAGCCATTTGTTGATGGTGGGTATCTTTCTCAATTGTTCTATATTTTTGAGACAGGGTCTCTCACTGAACCCCGAGTTTACTAATTCATCTAGACTGTCTGGTCCTGGAATCCTCTTGTTACTGGCTATCCAGTGCTGAGATTCTGGGTGCATGCTGCCATGCACAGTCTTTTTCCATGGGCTCTGAAGATTCAAAGCAAACACTTTAATACTGAGGCAACCTCCTAAGTCTGACTTCTTTCTCAACTGTGTTATTTTAAAGTATGTAGTCTTGATTTCTAATAATGTCATTTCTAATTCATAGGCAAGGATTTTCTGGTTTGAGTTTGCTGACTTCTATTTCACCTATATGATGACCAAAAAATACAATCTGAAAATACAGATTGTGTGTATTGAAACTCATTGAGACTTGCTTTACATTTCAAAACATGGTCAGTGGTAGATAAGATCCTATATGTGCTGCTTGGAAGGAAAAAAGAAGGAAGAATTATCTCCCATGGCATGTTGGTTCAAGTTTAAGATCACACACACACACACACACACACACACACACACACACACACACGTATATACTTTTAAAATATGCTGCTTCCTCCTCCTTGAGCTCCCCACTACCATCCTCCTTGTTTGTGTGGATTCTGCTATGTAGCCAGCCTGGCCTTGAACTTGCCATCCTCCTTTCCTCCTTTCTCTATCTATAGGCCTTTACCAGCATGTCTAGCTCTTAAATGACGGTCCCTCCTCCTCCTCCTCCTCCTCCTCCTCCTCCTCCTCCTCTTCCTTCTCCTCTTCCTCTTCCTCCTTTTCTTCCTCCTCCTTCTCCTCCTCCTCTTCCTCCTCCTCCTCTTCCTCCTCTTCCTCCTCCTCTTCTTCCTCCTCCTCCTCTTCCTTCTCTTCCTCTTTCCCGAATGTGTCTGCCCTGACAACTGATTTACTTTGCTATTTCCTGTTAGTACGATGATTTGCCTGCCTGCTGAATTCTTTTTCCTCCTTAAAATCACCCCATGGGATCACTTCATTTTCACCATGTTCCCCAAAGCTTTCCACGAAGGGAGTAACCCAACTATAGCATCTTAAGTCAATGTCTCCCCATTCTATTTTATAATTTTAAAATTTGACTTTTCATCTTCATCATTAAGCCATAATTTAAGAGATACGTTTTTTGTGTCTTCTATACTTAGCACATGCCTGCTGTGTTCTATGTGCTCAGCACTCTTTGTTTAATGGAGGAATACTGATGTTGTTTATTGTTCTTGCTGCTTTTGAAGACAGGCTCTCCTGTAGCCACTTTGGCTCCACACTCTCTATTCAGCCTAGGCTGGCCTTCACCTCTTGATTATCCTGCCTCAGCCTCCTGAGTTTTGTGATTTTAGGTATGAACTATCATTCCTGGCATTCACAGTGTACCTTAAATAAGCTCTCTCTATTCATATAGCTAGCTCAGGACTATAGAGTTAAGTAATTGGAGGCCATGCTGCTTTGCCTATTTCTGGCTCTATGCTCTAAACCTATCTGCTTCAGCCTGAACAGCAACTGGAGAGGCTACTCACCTTAAAAGCTGTTCTGAAGGCTAACACAGTTTCCACAATGCAATAGCATAGCACCTGACATTCAAAACCACTATTGTTTTTGACAAAACAAGTTCTTTCTGTGATGCTAGCTGAAGGTTCTACTTCCTTACCTGAAAATTTCTCCTGTGACTAGATCTCTATAAGAGGGTGGGATTATAATAGATGCCTTGATGGCTTGATGAAAATGGCCCCATAGGCTGAGAGACAGTGACATTATTAGGTGGTGTGGCCTTGTTGGAATAGGTGTGGCCTTGTTGGAGCAAGTGTGTCACTGGACATGGGCTTTGAGGTTTAGGATGCTCAAGCCGGGCCTGTGTCACTCTCTCTTCCTGTTGCTTGCCCGTTGTAGAACTCTCAGCTCCTTTTCTAGGACCACATCTGCCTGTATGCTGCCATACTTCCTGCCATGACAATAATGGACTAGATTTCTGAGTCTGTAAGCCATCCCTAATTGAATGTTTTCCTTATTAAGATTTGCCATGGTCATGATGTCTCTTCACAACAATAGAAACCCTAACTAAGACAGAAGTCACGAAAATCTATCAGTGTTTTCTTTTTTACAGAGGCAGGATCTCATATAGCTGAACATTATCTTGAATTGGAATTCTCCTGCCTCCAACTCATCGGTGCTAGGACTTCAGACTTATGGCACCATGTCTAAATTGTTTGATGCAGGGGATTAAGTTCTGGGACTGACATATGCTAGACAAACACACTACCAGCTGAGCTATAGCCCCAGCTCTCTTAATCTGTTCACAGCCCAAGCAGTCACTCCCTGAGCATCGTTCACTTACTTCCCTTTTGCCACTAGTGCTGCCCTCTTTTTTAATTCCTAACTTTTTTTTTGATGAACATCATTATTTCCTACTTAAATTTATATCACCCTTGAGTTAAATAACTTTTGTTTCATGGATATCTCTCTTATACTTTACATAGAAGACTTCATGTGAATTCTGATTATAACTTGATGACCATTTTCTCCTCAGTGACTATGTTTTGCCATGAATTCAATAAATATTTGTTCGCTGATTAATTATATGGCAGAAAATTAACTATAGTTTAATACAGACTCTTTCAAGGGTCTTTTATAAATATACCCATACTCACAAATGCTTTTGCTTTCACTTTATTTGGTTGATTATTTATTTATTTAATTGATGTATAACATGAAAGTCATGTGCTTCTAAATCTGAGAGTAGAATTTAGCATGGGACATGTTTTTTTTTTTCTTTTTCTTTTCTTTTTTCTTTTTTTTTTTTTTTTGGTTTTATGAGACAGGGTTTCTCTGTGTAGTCTGGCTAGGGACATGTTTTCTAGATCATTCCATGTATCTATTCCTAGGGACTGCATGGCATTCATCTGGAATAAAAACCTTTATTTTTGAAATGTAATTCAAAAGTCTACAGTTGGTCAGATTAAAACTTGCTATGGTCTCTTTGAGTAGCTGTACTAAGTACATTGCTCATGGCAGATGCTGACCCCATTGACAGCGAGTCTTTCATGCGGGTAAGACTGCAGAGTCCTGGGTTGTTCCCAGTTGTCATCTCTAACCTGTGCCCATGTGAGATCCTTCCTCTGGTTTGTGGTTATAACCAGAGAGCTCAGAGACTGTTTGTGGTACTTTACCCTATAGACTTTGGAGGTATGTGAGCCCTAAAATAGTCATCATCCTTTTAAACGCTGCTTACTCATGTGATCTATTGGTTGCTTGTATTTCTTCCTAGGATTCTAGGGTTCAGTGCCAGCTTGTAGTTGTGAAAATCTGTTCCTGTTCTCCTTTTAAAGATATGTAGACTGAGGTACACAAAACAAATTCCCATGGGATATCAGATAATTTTGTAAAATATACTTCCTTGCTTTCCTATTCTGTAGATATGAATTTTGAAGAATATGGAGGTCATCTAAGCTATACACTGCAGAAGCCAGACTCACAACCATTATTGACTTCCATGTTCTGTGAGCTTTCCACAAAGCGACACTGACTCTCACGATTTCTGTCCTCACTCCACATTAGTGAAATAGTAAAATGTTCCTGTAACGGATGCAAATATGAGAACCTAAGGCTGGGTCCCCAGCACTCCTGTGAAAAATTAGGCAAGGTGGTGTGAGCCTGTTATCCAAGGGCTAGTGTACAGAGACAGGAGATCTTGGGCTTGCTGATCAACCAGTTCAGATGATGGGTGAGCCTGAGGTTCAGTGAGAAACTCTGCCTCAAGAAACAAGATGAAGAAGTGATTGGGAAAGACACCCATCATTGATCTCTGGTCTCTATACACACACATGCATCTACACACGTGAGCATATACACATAGACACATGGACATACAAACACACAGACACACAAACCCATAGGAGGTTGGGAAAGATCAATGGATGGTGATCTTTAGTCTTCACCCACAGCATGTGCATGCCCATGCACACACTCATGCAAACAAACACAATTTATTTTTATACACATGACTTTTGTCTAATTGCACCTAATCAATAGCCAAATCTAAAATACACCACCAAAATAGTTTCATTTCAACCCTTCATTGGTTTCCTGGACCATTGTTACAAGCCAAACACTCTGTAGGACTCTACAACTTAAATTTCTGTGATACTGCTCCAGTGATGATTGGAGACATTTCCCGGGTGGAGCGGACCCTTTACAACCCTGCTACTCTTACTTGTTCACAGCCTCTCACAACCTCAAATTACCACCAGGACCCCACTGGGCAGTTTCATAATCTATGTCTTCATCCATTCTTCCCCTGCACTCTGAAGTTCCTGGTCAGCCCTTGAGGTCCATCCTGTGTCCCTATGTTGAACTATGCTTCAAACATGACTCTGAGAAAGGACTGTTCTCTTTTCATGGGTATATTCCTTTCTGTTTAGAATCTTGTTACAGACCCATACTATTCAAGGACACTTTATTTATTCTCCTCTCTCTTTCTGTAGATATCAAAGAATATCTGCCTTTGTTTCTTGGACTTTAAATGTCTTTAGAACACAATTGAAGCTATAAAATGTCTTGGTATGGTTAGTGCCTAGAAAACTTGTACATAAACTTTTAATAAATGTTGGCTGGAATATTTAATTAACTTCTTCAAAAGGCTTTACAAAGACACAAAACAATTCTTTGCATCTCAGAAGAAATGCTTTTCCCCACCGCATGCAGTAAGAGAAAGCTAGAGTAAAAATAATAGCGTTGTACGTTTGGTGTTTTAAATTTTAGTATTTTCAATTTGCTAGGAGCTGGAAGAGGAGAGAAGATGGAGAGAGATGGAGGATGAAGGAAGGTGGGTCAGGGAGGGTTGGTAAGCTGTGGTTTTGAGATGGAAAAAGGGAATGTCAGGAATGAGGGAATTTACTGGGATAGCCCCATTTACTTTAATATATAGATTGTGTCACTAATGAGTGGCTATGCTATGCTTGTTCATTTCTAGTCTATAACAAGAGCATGCAAAGCTATCAGTGTTAACCTCAGTGTTGGAAATCTCAGGAGGGTAGCATAAGAAAAATGAGATGTTAAGAGAATGTATGTTAAGAGATTGAGAGTGGACAAAAAATATGGAGTTAGTGAAGTCGTCTTAAAATTAATTCTATAATGTTTTATATCAAGATCATTGGAGGGGAGTGGTATTTTTCTTTCCAGGTCGTTTTTAAAGTAAGTGGGTTGGAGAGATTGCTAAGTGATTATGGATACTTGTTGCTCTTACAGAGGATGCAACTTCAGTTCCCAACACCCACATGGTGGTTCATAACAACACGTGTTATGAAGTTCATAACTTTAGTTCTAGAGCATCTGATGCCCTTTGTTTCTGATCTCTCAGGGTACCAAGCATGCATATACATACACACATGCAGGCAAAGCACTCATGCATATAAAACTCAAATAAATCATTCTAAATTGTTTTTTTAAGTATGAATAAAGACAAATCAGTGATATTTTCAATCCCTTTCCTTCATGATGTAATTAATGACTTAGCTAATTTACTAGTGATAAACTTTATGGGAAATCCAGTAGCTCTTTTGCTGCCTTCTGCACTCTCCTGTACCACATTTGGCTTTCATGAAATAGTTCACAAATTCACTGTAATTAACTTAATTAATTGTATTTTATGACTTTGGGTCAGAACACTAGAATCTCTGTGCCAATTTCATTGTCTTTGCTGAAGCCTCAAGAGTCTGTTTCAGATATTGGCTTTCAGACACTCTCTTTTGAATCCGCTGCTATTTACTTACTATGTGCCAAAGTCACCATGTCAATGTAATTGAAAACAAGCAAGAAAGAGACTCAATGGCTCAGATGAATGGAAATGGGATCTGGACCCCTCCGCCCACAACCCCCTGGCTGGAGTCCAGACCTGGCTGATGGGGATGGAAAGTGATTACCACCTGATGGCTGGACAATGGTCCGTGAGAAATGAGCTGGGTATCTCTAGTCTAGCCACCCATGGACAGGTGTTCACATTGCAGCTTCTAATTCCAGTGACACCAGTTCAGGAACTGAATGAATCAGAGATGCCAAACCTACCTTCCCTCTCATTTTACATGGATGCCCATTTGTACAAGGGAACAACAAGGGCTTTGGTTTTGAACTTTAGAACAAGGAAGCAGGTGTTGTGAGCATGAGCATCTAATCAGGCTTTATATTTTTTACTTCTATGAGTGTTGAAATTATAAGTAAAACAGCACACAGAAGACATATTTGTATGTTTAATTGAATGAACCAAGGTACAATGCAATATTGGACAGATTAATGTGACTAAAGCCCTACAATACTTTGTCTTGAACTCTCAAAATACCATTCTTGTCTTAAAATTGCTGAAGAATAATAAGGAGACCTCACTCCCTACATCTGTTATTAAAATCATAAGAAACCATCAAATTCAATATCAATATTATTATTCACTCCCGCCAAAGTTAAAGATTATTTTCCCTATTCATCCAGTGAAAGATTTTTTTCTAAACTTTATAAATATTGTTATGTCTCTCCAATGCATTACCTCACAGGTCTCTTCTGAAAGGTATCCAAATTTTACATTAAGGCACTTGTGGGAAAAGAAGAAAAAATAAATGGTTTACTTTAAGTGGGATTTGGAAAGGGTATGATTACGGTCTGAAATGTATCTCACTGACATAGTAAAACTGAACTTCCTAATGGATTCTTAAATTTTGCGTAAGCATTAAATCCATTTATTGAACTCCTTTCTGTGTGTCTAAAACTTACAATGAATATATGTATATGTGTTTTTCCCTGATGGACTTTCTGCGGGGAAGGACGTCATACATTAGTTGGTCAGGCTGTGCTTGAGAAATGCTGAGAGCACAGAGCCAGCAGGCCAAACAGAGTGTTAGGAAGGAGTCAAAATATTTTCCTGAGTGAACAATTAGGCATGCGAATGGAGAGGGTTTTGCTTGGCAACATAAAGAAGAACTGCTAAAATACACAAAGCCAAAATACCCCTCAATAGCCTCTCAAGTGGATATGATAGCCCTTACCCACTGTTATCCACTGACCAGGTAACCTGATCTCTCTCCCTCTCCCTCTCCCTCTCCCTCTCCCTCTCCCTCTCCCTCTCCCTCTCCCTCTCCCTCTCCCTCTCCCTCTCCCTCTCCCTCTCCCTCTC
>NW_021604604.1:15720341-15731861 GCF_004785775.1 Grammomys surdaster | reverse complement strand
TCTCTCTCTCTCTCTCCCTCTCCCTCTCCCTCTCCCTCTCCCTCTCCCTCTCCTTCTCTCTCTCTCTCCCTCTCTTTCTCTCTCTCTCTTTCTTTCCCTCTCTCTCTCCTCCTCCTCTTCCTCCTCCTTGTCTTCTCCCTTTCTTCTATCCTCTCCCCTCCCCTCTTCCTCTCCCTTTCTCCACTGCATGCAGAAACAGAAACACATGAGATCTTTCACTTTGATGGTGCCAGGCAGACAAATATACAGAGTGACACACAATGGTAAATTTTAAACTTGAATAGAGAGCTGGGTGTTCATTGTTCTCACACAATACCTCCTGGGTGGAAGGAAGGAAACAGGCTGTGTTGCTTAATACCCTGAAATGCTCAAGAGAAAGAAGAACAGACAGATTCCCATTTTGGTGGCACATTAGCTGGGGGTGACCAGCAATTTCTTGTGATAAGTCTGTGACAGGAGATTTTTGCAAAGCCTGCTCAAAGTCTGGAGTTGTAAACCATCTGTGTTGTCAGTGAGTCTGTCTAGCTATGATGGACCCAGAATTTACACTCCAGCAGAAAGACATTTTCATGGGAAAGTTGCCTAATATGCTGGGGTACAAAAGAGACCTGGATGGAGGGATGGTGGGAATGCACCATCTCTCTGTATGAGAAGTGAAATAGCAAAACATATATCTTGAGTTTGTGAAAGTTCTGTGTGTGCTCCTGGCACTGACTCCAATAGTGATAGATTTTCATTTTGGCCATTGATCAATCAGAGTAAATAAAGCCATAGCTGGAAGATAAAGGAGAATAGAAGCCATGCAACCTAAAAAGTGTACAACGCAGAAGAGGCTACTTGACATTTATACAGTGAAACGCTGCCTTCGAAGCCTTCTTTCTGGACTTGAGGACAAACTGAAACAAGACAGGTATGAAGATCTCTCAGCAGTTGTGAACATCTTCAATTCTAGTTGTGGCTGGTCTTGTTCCTATCTGTGTATCACAGTGCCAAGGTGTTCCAGGAGCTACATGGATTTGAACCTTCAAATATGACTATGACCTTCATAGTAGTCATAGTCATTTTCCACTTTCCTATTCTGTCCTTGTAGCCAACGTTCTGTATAATCTCCCCAAAGCTTCGTTGTCTCAGAGGACAGTTAACTCCACAGAATAAGTAAGAATGCCAGTGTTTTTCTGAATGCTCACTAAACCAACCATTTGAAAAGAGGAATTGGTTATTACCATTTACGTATTTTTTTTAAGTAACATGATTTGTGGCGTGTGTGTTGGGGTATGTATGTATGTATGTATGTATGTATTTTGTGTCTATATGTTTGGTGGGTATTGTGTGTGTGGTGTACATGCTTGTTATTGTGGGTATATATACGTATTCATGTGTATGAACATGTGTTTGCACATTACATGGAAGCCAGGAGTTGATCTTGAATGCTTTTTCCTTGATGACTTGGCTAGACTAGCTGGCCAATGTGCTTCAGAAATCCACCCATCTTTCCACTGCATGGCACTGGGATTGCAGGCACATGCTACTGTGCCAGGCTCTCAATATGTGTTACAGCTACCCAAATTCTGGTGCTAATGTTTTCACAGCAGGGACTTTACCAAAGAAGTCATCTCCCCAGCCCCTAAGCAACACTGTTTTCGAGGAATAATCAACTGAATACTATGCCAGGTGAAACATGTACACAGAGATTGAAATACTTGTGAAATATAAATAATGCATACACGTATAGAAAATGCACAGAGACTATTTTCAGGATTCTGTTCAGATTTTGATATGAATGTCTCCAAAGAAAAAGAAAAAGAAAAATCAATCATTCTTGATAACTACCTGGTCATCACTCTAATATGAATTATAACATTTTTAATGTGCACATGGTGTGTGTGTGTGTGCATTTGTGTGTGCGTGTATGTGTGCATATGTGTACTTTCATGTATGTGGGCACTTGCACAGATGTACATGTGACATTAGATATCATCCTCAGCCACGCTCTCCCTTATGTGTTGTTGAGGCTCTCTTGCTGAAGCCAGTGTTCGCTGATTCAATTATTCTAGCCAGCTTGCTGTGTAGATACACTGTCTCTGCTTTGACAACACTGGGATTTAAAAACACTGCCATGCTTGCCCTACAGTCACATGGATGCTGGAGATCAAAACTTATATCCTTAGGCCAGCACAGTAAGTGCTTTATGATGCATTTCTCAAGCCCTGATCTCTGTCTGCTTTGTTTGTTTCTGTGCTTTTGAGACAGAGTCTCATATATACCTCAGACTGGCCTCAAAATCAAAGCACCCTTGTACCAACTTTCAGAATTCTGGGATTATAGATGCGAATGACCACACCTGACTTTGAACACTTCCCTCTCCAAACAATGAATACAGACTTTAGTTTGTTAATGTGTGATATTTCCTTCACCCCTGTATCAGACACAAGAGCAACAGTTTGCATACTGTTTTGTAATGAGTCATCTGAACAACTGATGTTGTTTTTGTAGACTGCGTCCTACTGAAATATTAGCCACTGAATTTACTAAGTATGAAATGTTGCATGGGGGATCTTTTGCATCAAAGTCTTGAGTCCCTTATGTGTCTAAGATATCGATGTAGGGATAATAGTTGACAGATAAGCAATTAGTATATGTTGTGCATGTGTATTACATGTAGGATGTTGATTTATATACACCAAAAATACACTGTTAATTTATTAGGAGACCCAGAAAAATCAATGGGTTCTGCTGTTTCATCTACTAAAAGAATTTGGTTTTAATCTGCCTAGCATCTTTCATCATTCTATTCTTATGAAAGAATTTTACTATATCCCTATCTGTCTGACTGTTTGAATGTCTATCTGTCAATCAGTCTGTCTGTCTGTCTGTCTGTCTATCTATCTATCTACCTAATGGGGCCAGGGAGAGGGACTTCGGTCACAGCTCATGTGGAAGTCAGAAGACAATTTGAAAGAGTTAGTTCTCTTCTGCCACTCAGGCCATTGGACTTAGCAGCACATATCCTTGCCCATGGAGTCATCTTGCTAGTCTAAGAATTGTTAAAAAAAAAAAAACTTTGGGCTGGAGAGATGGCTCAGCGGTTAAGAGCACTGACTGCTCTTCCAGAGGTCCTGAGTTCAAATCCCAGCAACCACATGGTGGCTCACAACCATCCGTAATGAGATTGGATCCCCTCTTCTGGTGTGTCTGAAGACAGCTACAGTGTACTCATAAATAAAATAAAAAATAAATCTAAAAAAAAAAAAAAAAACTTTCTCACCTTAAGGTTGATAATTTGAGTGGGAGGTAATGGGTGATTCAGAAACCCAACTTGAGTCTCTTTGGTCAAAGGACAATTGAGCCACTTTGTGTAACAATTTCTTCTGAGATAAAACATTCCATTTTGAAGGAAAGCTTTTAAAAATACAGAATGTTCAAAGGAAGGTGACCAGCCTATAGTGCAGGGAAAATCCTTAACCTTAGGAAGTAAACGATTCAAAGGCTTCAGGAAGTCCATGAAACTGACCAGAGTTCATAGTTCCTTCACTCCCCAAAGGCATATAGGCATAAGACTATGATAAATAGTCCCAGCAAAAAAATGAGCTGTCTAAAAGAGACTCAGACAAGACAAGCTCCCTGAAAGACACAGAAATCAGCAGAGCTTCCTGGAAGAGGCAGAGAGACAGCCAAGCTGTCTAGAAGTATAACTTCAGACTAACAAATCTGTCTGTAAGAGATGGTCTCCAACATTCCAAGCCATTGTTCAGTGCAGTCCAGGTTTCCAGCTTTCATGAACTCACCCATGCTGGGGTGAGCTTTGCTCCTATAAGTTATCCCTCACCCACATTCCTGTAGGTAATACCAATAAAACTTACTGGTTCACCAACTTTGACTTTCTTGCTATCCTTACTTTGGTCTGTCATTGATCCCTTATCTAGGATAAATATTTATTTTTACAAGTCTCATCAGAAATATTGTCACACAGCAAGCCCTTCTGAGAAGGGATACTGTACTGTTTCTATAAGATGTACTCATTTAAGAGCTAAGAGTCTGGAATCTATCATTTAAATAAATTCCTTTGTATGTAGTCCCTCAAATACCTTATCTTCTATGCCTTTCCATTCAACTATTGTTAAATTTGATTTATTCAATTAAAAAACATTTATAAATCTGGTAACTCAATCCAAAATGAAAGAAACCAAGGACTCAGTGCTTCTCCATCTTCCACAACTCCCAAGTAAAAGGCAGTAAGGCCAAGCTACATGAGTATATGGAGGGTCCTCACCCTAAGAAACAGCCCTAAGACTTCTCTGCATTTGATCACTCATTTTGACCTTGCATCACTGATTTTGGAAGCGCCTCCACACTGATGTAAATTAAAGAAAACGAGTCAAAGAACTTTACACATTATCAAGCACAATATTATCAAACATTATCTTGCTTGATATTTCAACTACTGTCAAATTTCAGTAATGTGTGAATTCCAGTAGAAGAGGAATGTCCACAGGGCATATAGTGATTGTCAGGTATAACATTTTCATAAAGTTATAACATCTTTTTTTAAATGTAATTAAGAAAGGAAGCATAGAGCTGTCCTCTACAATGATATTGACCTTTACATATGATCATTGTAAACCATCACTAACAGAGTGGTCTTTTCTGTTTTTAATTGTAAATAGAAATTATAAGTTTAGTGATGCATACCTGTCATCTCAGTGGTTGTGAGATAGAGACTGGAAGATGAGAGGTTCAACATTATCTCCAGCTTCATAGTGGTTCTGTGGCCACCTTGAGCTATATGAAATTCTGTCACAAGCAAGCAAGGAAGCAAGCAAGCAAGGAAGCAAGCAAGCAAGCAAGCAAGCAAACAAACAAACAAATGGAGATGGGGCAACAGTTCAGACAGAAAAATGTTTGCTATGCAAATATAAGGGACTGAGTTCCTATTCTACAACACCAAGATAAAAAATCAGGGCAGTGGCTCACATCTACAATTCCAGGGCTGAAGGTGAGGAGGACAGGTGAAGTCTTGAAGCTCTTTGGCCAAATTGTTAACCTTAAGGTCCAGCTCTAGAAGAATAATCAAGAAAGACACCTGATATCACCTTCTGGCTTCTCCATGTACTTGTGCACTATCATAGTTTGGTTGATTGCTATAATAAACACCATGATGAAAAGCAACTTTGGGAGGAAAGGGTTTCTTTCAGATTATCGTTATAGTCTCTCACAAAGGGAAGTCAGGAACATAAAGGCAGGAACGGAAGTAGAGACAGTGGAGGAACATGACTTACTTGGGCTTGCCCCCCCCCCCCCATGGCTTTCTCTGTTTGCTTTCTTATGCAACTCAAGACCAATGCCAAGAGGTGGAAATGTTCACCACTGTCTGGACTCTTCCACCTCAACCACGAATTAAGAAAAATATCCCGTAGACTTTCCCACAGGCAGATATGATGGGGGTCATTTTCTCATTTGAGGGTCCTTCTTCTCAGATAATTCAGGCTTGTGTCAAGTTGGCAAACACCTAACCAGGATGCACATCCATGCATCCATGTTTGTTTATATGCACAAACATCTTCATATAAACACACACACACACACACACACAATCAAACCAAAGGTTATGATGAAATAGCTTCTCCTTCTTTAAAAATTTATATTTTAATCTATTTGTTTGTTTTATTGTTCTTTTCCATGAATGTATTCTTTCCCATAACCTACTCTGTAATATATATATATATATATATACATATATATATATGTATATATATATATATTGTGTTTGTGGCACTCATATGTGTGTGTGCCTTGGTGCCTTGAAGAACACATGTACATGCTATAAGGAGTGTGTGCACATAGAGGTGAGAGAAAATTTTATGCAATTGTAGTCTCTCTTTTTATATATGGGCCACAGTGGCCTAATCTTCAGCCCTGGCGATAAGCACCTTCTTTTTTATAATTGTAACTTAATTTCTATGGAGATCCTGTTGGAAATTTACCTAATGATTGATTCATCATGCCTACCTTCTCTTCCTTCTCCTGTGTTCTCCGTATTTCACTTTCTCAACCCTTTTTTTCAGAAGCAACATACAAAGGACATGCATTTGTCCTGGTGGTCACAAGCTCTTTGTCTACTGGAGTCAGTCTTGACAAATGGGAATTCGAGAGGGCTAGGTGAGAACCCAAACAATGGAGAGATGAGTAGATGAGGGAAACTGAGAATCTATGCCACTCATATGTTTCCTAATTCTCCATCTTTAGGAGGGAGCCTGAAGTATTGTGATTGAGAGAAAACAACAGCAGCAGCAGCAAAAGCAGCAACAGCAACAGCAGCAGCAGCAGCAACAACAACAACAACAGCAACAGCTGGGTAACACTTCTAAAAGAATCCTTGTTCCTTGGTGTAGTTTTTAAAAAGCAATGAAAAAAAAATGCATTTGCAATGTGATCCTCCCATCCCGGCCCCCAGCACTGTTTTGGTTGCTTGAACAGATGCTTAGGCTGTAGCAAACAGATCTATGGCACCTTAGAGGCTGTCACAGGGTTAAATAAAATTACAATGGAAGCCAGAGACATAATAAGAAACGTAATCACTGGTTTCATCAGAGGTTATGTAATACACAAATAGGAAGTGATTAAGGGCAGTATCAGCAAAGGATATCCCTCATGTTGTATCTTGTAAAAAATATTGTCCTATACAAGTTATAGAGTTTATAATGACAATGATTTCTTTTAAGAGCGATGCGTAGCCCTGTCTATACCATTTACGGCCAGCTCATCACGAACTTGTTTACAAACGAAGATTCCCACCAATTAGTAGTTGTGTCTAACGCAGTCACTATATGCTTTTATGTACGTGTGTGCAGTGTGTGGTGTGTATGTGTGTGTGGTGCGTGGACATGAGTGTAGGGTGTGCCCACCCATGTGCAAACATGTGGAAACCAGAGGAGGACACCAGGCATCTTCTTTTCCATTTTACTGACTTGCAACAAGGCACCTTAGAGGCTGTCTCACTGACTGAAATGGAAGCTGGCTGTTTTGGCTGGGCTGCTAGGCTAGCGAGCTCTGTCTTGATTCTCTTGATTCTCCAATGCTAGGTTTACAACAGTCCTAGCCAGGCCTGGCTTTGAAAGTGGGTCCGGGATATTCAAATTTGGATATTCATGCTTGAGAAACAAGCACTATTTCTCACAGAATCATCTCCAGAGCACCCTGACCCTTTTCTAATAGAGTGGCTACCACTCTGAAGTCTGGCTTTGACCTTGCTATCATCTTGCCTCAAATGATTCTACTTCATCCCCTCCCCCTACCAGCTCTCTTTCTCTTTTGTGTGTGTATGTGTGTGTGTGTGTGTGTCTTTCTCTGTGTGTGAGTGTATGTCTCTGTGTGTGTTGTGTATATGAGTATGTTTATGTCTGTGTGTTGTGTAGGTGTGTCTCTGTCTCTGTCTCTCTCTGTCTCTCTGTATCTGTCTCTCTGTCTGTCTCTGTCTCTGTGTGTGTATGTGTGTATGTAGGTTCAATAATAACTCTTGGGTGTTGGTGATTTCCTTCCACTGTGGGTCCCAAGCATCAGCTTGGTCAATAGGTTTGCCTGCCAGTCACCTTTACCTTTAAGATCATCTTGTTGGCTTCAAGGCTATTTTTTTGCCCATTGAAAATAAAAGGCATGCCTCATCTTCCAGCACCAAAGACATGCATATAGCAATGTGACTTCATGGGCATGTGATATGTGAGTAGTAAATGACTTCCGAAAAAGTAAAGAACTTGTCCTACAGGTTTTTTGTTTGTTTTTTGTTTGTTTTTTAACAGTGATGTGAAGCTGGGTTTCAAATGATAGCCAGGGAAATGGTTTGGCTCCCTGGGGGTCATAGTGGATTCTGTGTTGAGATGGCAGAGAGAGCTCTTTTGCTTGCCTCTCCCTTTGGAAGGACATTTATATATAAGAAGATTAGTATAATGTTTACAAGTGATATACCCTGTGGCGGTTAAGCGTAGTCCCAAACCACACATAATTGAACAATGCATTCTCTTACCAAGCAAGGGTATCTTTCTAGATTGTATGAAGCAATAATTTGTTCCGCTATTGTTTCCTGAGAGCAATTACTTCCTATGGCAACTATATTGCACAGAAAGAGGCATCTGGAGTAGGTCTGTACTTCAACCTTGTGGGAGGAATGTGAATGCAAGCAGAATTCAGGAATGTTACAGGAAATGACTGAAAATAGAAACGCAATATACAAAAGGGGAGGAAGCCATACATCATCAGGCAAAGTAGACATATGACAAGGTGGTCTTAGCGGAGAGTTCTACCGTGCTGTACGCTGTAGCCAGGAATATTGCCAGCACTTGGATTTGGAAACCGGCTCTACCCCTGTCTTGGATGACTGGTGGACACATTGGCTTTGTTTATGTAAGTCTTTGTTTTCCTCTGACTGTACCAGGAACCTGACATTTTCCCACTCAATGTATTTCTGTATCCATTGTCCTGCAATGCCAGGTTCCGCTGAGTGGTTGACAAGTTGGCAGTGGGAGTGAGTCTCATTGACCATCTGACTTGTCCTTTGCCCTCTATCCACCCCCCATGCCTTCCGCATTGAATTCAAGTCCCCCCCACCCCTACCAGCCAAAACTCTGTGCAAGGCTAATGGCTCCAGGAAGTCAATGAAGCAAACCTGGCCTAGTTGGGTGGACTGGACTTAGAGGTGAGTCAGGAAAATTCTAATGTGGATGAGGGTCACAGGGGTTGGCAGGAGACAGAGTTTCTTGGTAGCAATTCTGGCTCCTCCGAAAGCTTGCTGTGTGACTTTTTGGGTAAGTCATAACCTTTCTGTTTTTAGTTCCCTGAGAAGCACAGATAAAGCCCCAGTGCTTTTCATCCATCTACTTCAGGGAAATTGCATGAAGGTTAGTTAATTAATTGTCAAGACTGCTGCATATAGGGTGTGTTAAGAAAATGTCAAAAAAAAATGGTCAAATGGAGCAGGGTAGAAGACGGAAGGAATTTCAGGCTAATTGCTAATTTTTCAACGTCTTTACAGTTCTAGGGCAGCTGTCAGGTAAGACTTCCAAATTTGATTGCTCTAAAATTATTTAGATGTGAGGTTGGTTATTTTTAGCTTCATTTCTTTCTATAGGTTCTATGTAGGAGTCTGATGGTGTAATAATTATACTTAAACCTCCACCAAATAAGCAAGCTTTAGTGGGAGTTTCGCTTATAAATATGATGTTCATTTTGCTTATCTGCTTTGTTTGGTTTTGAGCGAGGGTCTCATTCTGTAATTTGGATTATCCTGGAACTCACTATGTAGCCCAGGCTGGTTTTGAACTTAGGACAATTGCTCAGTTTGTCTAGCCCTCCCAAGTTTGTTGCGATCACAGGCATATACCACCAGGCCCAACTTGTCTTTAAGATGCAGTTAGTTAATGTCCCTGTAAAGGAAAAGATGCAGTTATTTTCAGTAGCAGAAAATAGTCAGGGACAGGTGTGCTCATGGGCCAGACAAGCATGAATGTGCTCTTAAGGGATACTGAACTATAAACAGTTCTTGCCATACTAGTATCAGGCTTTGTGGAACTGCACTACTTGATAATGGATCCATAAAATATATAACAAAATGGTCAAGCTCAATACTAGCAACTCAAATGTCAGCTGAGCTGACGATTCTGCAGTCTCACCATTAGAAGATCAAGTAGGCCTGCTTCTAGGTTAGCTCTGAGCACACGAATGTTCACTGGATTGGGGTTACAGGCTAGATGGATACAGGGATGCACAATAGTCTAGAAACTGCTAGAATGATTTTTTTTCATATTTGGACAGGTTTTGTTGAACTAGGAAAGTCACAGAAGGAAAAATGTGAGTGTCTGTTCAAGCTCATCTCCCCTGCCTGCTAGTTTACTTTGCTCTTAGTTGGACAAGTGTGTGTGTGTGTGTGTGTGTGTGTGTGTGTGTGTGTTGGGGGTGGTTTGGGACCCAAAATCTGTTCTCACTAACAGTGAGAAGAGAGTCTTGGGAGATGGCTGAATGTGTAAAGTGTTTCCATGGAAACATGAGGGCCTGAGCTCAGACCCCTGAGCACCCATTTGAAAAGTCCTCTTGCTGCAGGCAGGCAGGTCTGTAAGCCTGGCACTGAGGTCAGGGTAAGAAAGAAATGGAATCCTGGAGCTCACTGGCCAGCTAGTCTAAGTGGGAAAAGAAGATGGGGAACAAGCGAGGACAACAACTGATGTACACACACACACACACACACACACACACACACACAGTGAAGATCATTTTCTTTACCAAAGAGTTAAGAGTAGTAAAGAAAATCTGCAGAAATCGTAACTTCCTAGAGACTCATAGAGCAAAATCAGTTTATAGACTACCAACAAACTTTAAGTTAGACAAACTTAAGGTAAGTAAGTGCATATTTGAACACGCTGAGGGGGTGAAAGTTGTTTTCTTTCTTCCTTTCTTCTTTCAAGGCCTACCACCTCTTTAAGGCATCAAGGAAGGCTCAAAGGCATCAAAGTTAAGACCAAAATAACAACATTCGTACACACACACACACACACAGCACACCACTCTGGGAGACATTTCTTCTCATCACATACATGTTGTGGAAAATGTCTGTGGGGGAGAAGGGGGTGGCTACCTGCTTGGATCTCAAGTGTAGGTAGAGCAGCCAGGACGTCCTACATGCTGAGCTATTTATAGCTCCGGTGGTGAAAAAGAAAGAAAGAAAGAAAAAAAACCCACACCTAAATGCTACCTGCTGTTCCCAACCGAAGCTCACAGACAACGGATAAGACCTCCTTTTGGTTGCCTTTGTAGTTGTAACTGACACACATTCAAAAATGATGACTTGGCTGCAGGCCCCTCTCTACCCCCTCCAGCAGGTGAGAGTCAGGGTAACGTTCTCCTCTTCCTCTTCAGGAAACCCATTTGTTAGGCCCTTTCTAGACCATGTGAGAGACACTGGGCTTTTAAGAAAAATCTATGCCTGTGCTGCTCACACCGGTCTGTAATCCCAGCCACTGAGTTAGGAGGTTTACAAGCGGGAGGCCAGTCTGGACTGTACAGTGTGTTCAAGGTTAGCCTGGACAACGTAACAGAGCTCCCAGGGACTAAACCACCAACCAAAGAGTACACATGGAGGGACCCATGTACCAGAGGATGGCCTTATCTTGCATCAATGGGAGGAGAGGCCCTTAATCCTGTGAAGGCTCAATGCCCCAGTGTAGGGGAATGCCAGGACAGTGAAGTGGGAGTGGGTGTTTGGGTGGAGGAGCATCCTCATAGAAGCAGGGGGTGGGGGGTGGGGGTGAGATGGGATAGAGGGATTGCAGAGGGGAAACCAGGAAAGAGGATAACATTTGAAATGTAAATAAATAAAATATCCAATAAAAAATAAAATCATCTAAAAACATACCAAAGTCCTAATGTAAACTATTTGTCTTTCCGATCTTCTGTCTCCTTCTCCAGCCTCCAGCTTATGTGCTTATGTGCAACACACACACACACACACACACACACACACACACACACACACACACA
>NW_021604604.1:15698247-15720331 GCF_004785775.1 Grammomys surdaster | reverse complement strand
ACACACACACACACACACACACACACACACACACACACACACACACACCGGTTGAGTAGAGACAGAGATAGAGACTGGAGACCCACAAACAGAACGAGTCATTTCTACTAAACAAGATCAATTGTTGGCAGCTGCGAACCCAGCCCTGTCCAGAAGATCACCTCGATGGGCAGGGCAGCTGTCGTGGGTCCAAGCAACTGGACTTGCTGGAAACACCATCTGAGGCCGCGTTTCCTACGGCTGCCTTACAATAAAAAAGCCTATTGCTTGTCATAAACTCTTGGTATCTTTTGACAAGCGCTTATGATCTTTGTAAAAGGAAAACCTCTTCAGAGCCAGGACCCTGGTGGCGAAGGTGAAGGGTGGTGTAGGGCGGGGCATGGCCCCCGGAGGCTGGGCTGGCAGCGCCCCCGGCAGCTCTCTTGGTAAGCAGGAAGCTGCGGCCGGGTTGAGTCGCTGAAAAGCCACTGGAGCTAATAGATTGTGGTCACAGGAGAGCTGCAGCATTTTGGTAGTGATGGGAACACTCAAAAGAATCATCAAAACAGTTGCAAAAACGTGCTGAGCTCTGCACTCCTGAGCCGCTGCCTTCATCAGCCGCCTTGGAGTTGGCTGGAAGCAGCTGCAGTCTTGTGCTTGTATCTGGTCTCATAGCTTGAGGGTGCCAAGAGCCACAGCTAACAGGGTGCAAAAAGGAACCCACACACACTGCGGGCTGTGGGCAGAGATTCCTGCATGTTCCAATGCCCTCACCCCTTCTGGTTGGTCAATGCTAGCTTCTAGCTTGCTACTCACACACCTCGGTTTCCAGTGGGAGAGTCGGTTTCCAGCTCACGCCAACGGTTTGACTGGCGCTTCAGATGTCTCAGCATCTTCATGGGAATGTTTCTCTGAACACGGTCCCTGATGGATAGATGTTTTTCTGTGTTCGTGATTCAAGCCCTCCCCGAATTAGTCTCCAGATTAAAGGGCTCCAAGAAAGCACCTGGCCAAGTTACCAAGAGATGATGCTCCTGGGGGTGACCCTGAGTGAGGACAACAGAGACCCGCTGTGAGGAACAAGACCACTTCACTGGTGCCTGGGTTGCCCCTATCTCCCTGAGGTCAGCTCAAAGCCATTTGCAATGCAACACATCTGTATTCCTGGCTTTTGGGATGCAGAGGGGGGAGGATCAGAAATTCAAGGTTTTCTTCTGCTATACTGGGATTTTTCAGTCTAGCTCTTTATTATTTTTGTTATGAATTATATTATTTAATCTTTTACCTGTGTTAAAATAAATTCATTGCCCAATCCCGCCTTTTATGGCTCAGTTTAGTGGTTCAAAATACATTAACATGTCAAAGGGGAGGATTAATTTCTCTCTTATAACCATCTCCCTCTCTCTCATCCCCTTTCCTTCCTTCCCATCTTTTCTTCCACTCTTCCTTCTCTTTTCTCTTCTCTCTCTCCCTCCCCCCTCTTTGATAAGGGGACTTAAGGCACTCAGGTTGGCTTCAAACCCTGTAGCTAATGCTAGCCTTGAACTCCTGTCCCCTTCCCCAGTGCAGAGTGCTGGAGGCATGCTCTATCATGTCTGGCTATGTTCTTTAAATAGCAGTTTCTAAAAGTGTTTAGTTTTATTCTGTAGCCCGTAAGTAATCCCTCCCCAAATAACTACAGTGCAGAGTGTGCCTTTGGGGTGTATTCTTTCAAGCGTGGCTCTGCACCTTCCCCTTCCCCTTCCCCTCTACCCACCCAAACTGCGATCTTTTAGTTTTGCAAACTCCCTCTCCATTTTTACCCACCTTAAGAGTTTATCTATGTTCCTGAAAGAACTCCTGATAAATCCCGTTGGTTTGCAGTATGCACAGGATGGCATAGAATACTGCTTTCTGTCAACATTTGGGTCTTTTCAAACGCAGGAAATTTAAACATGAATATTTTGTGTCAAAAGGAGGCAAGAAAATGAGCAGCCAGACTCTGATCCTCTCTGAAATCGTTTAGAGCTCAGAAGATGACGACATTCTACCCTCCACTCCTGCGCCACCTGGACCTGCAAGACTCACCTGAAGCAGTTACTTTACGACAGCATGGAGCTTTGGCCTGCATTCTAGAATATGCAAGTGGAAGAAGGAAGAGAAGATGAAGGAATCTGGAGTTTTGACATACAGATGACAACATCATTTGCAGTTGCATGAATTTGACTTTTTTGCAAGATTTCTGAATGTAGTTGAAATGAATTGGATCTTTTAGGCTTGAGCAGAGGCATTAACCATTCTCTAGTCTCTCTCTCTCTCTCTCTCTCTCTCTCTATATATATATATATATATATATATATATATATATATATATATATGTGTGTGTGTGTGTGTGTGTGTGTGTGTGTGTGTGTGTGTATGTTTTGAAGACCCAGGGCTGACCAGTGCTTAAAATAGAGAGCCAGGATCTCTACTACTGCAAGGCAAACTTCCTCTGTCTCTCCCTCGCTGCTTGCCATGCTTATTGAGCACTCGCTATGTGCCAGCCATTTTTCTTTTCAGATTATGGAATAACAAAGAGTCTGCTTCCCTTTAGCTTACTGTATGCCACGTACTGTTCTGATCATCTCTCTTGCATTAACATACTCACCATATTGACAGTTAATCTCAATTGATAAAATCTAGGATCACCAGGAAAATAACCTCTGGGTACATCTGTAGGGGGTTATCGTGATTTTGTTAATTGAAGAAGAAGACCTGCCTATTGTGGGTGGTACCATTCCCTGGGCTGGGATCCTGGGTTGTAAGAAAGAGAGAAAGTGAGCTGAGCATAAACATTTATTGCACTGTAGTCTTGACTGAGAATGCCACATGAGCCTGTTACCATAACTTCCCTCTCCATGTAGGACCTTAAACTGTGAGCCAAAATAAGAACTTCTCCCCTGAAATATATATACATACATATATATATATATATATGTATATGTATGTATGTATAATGAGTACACTGTCACTGTCTTCAGACACACCAGAAGAGGGCATCGGATCCCATTACAGATGGCTGTGAGATACCATGTGGTTGCTGGGAATTGAACTCGGGACCTCTGAAAGAACAGCTAGTGCTCTTAACCACTGAACTATCTCTCCAGCCCCTCATTTTTTTTTTAAAGAACAAAAGTAACTAAAAGACTTTTCCCAGAAACTTCTATGGTATGATCCACATTTTGCAGAGAAGCATGGGACATGGCAAAGAAGAAAGAAAATCTAGATTCAAATTCCATGCCTAACTCAGAAGATCATACTCTTAGTAAATATTGTTTATATTTATATTCAGACCGAACTGTTTATTTATTCATTCTTACAGCTAAGGTTAAACACAAGCTTCTTCAACTGTTCTTTTCCTCAGACTGGCTGCAAACTCATGATCTTTCTTCATGATGGGTTCACAGGTTTGCATTGGCTATAAATTCTTTATATTCTACCTCACTAACTTTGTGTGTGTGTGTTTGTGTGTGTGTGTGCATACATGTGTGCAGTGCATTTGTGTGTATGTGTATATCTGCATGTGAAGGTCAGAGAACAGCCTTAGCAGTTGGTCCTCAGGAATCAACCATTCTTATTTTAAGGCATGCCTTTATTAGGTTGACTGCTTGCTGACACGTCGTCAGGCTGTCTGGCTCATGTGAGCCTCAGGAGTCTGCCTGTCTCTCCTCCCTTCACAGACTACAAGAATGTGTGTCTCCGTATCTGGCCTTTAAAAAAAATGTGGGTTCTGGGGATCAAACTCAGGTCCTCATGCTTGCAAAGCCTTCAACAGTTGGCTGAGCCTTCTATTTTCCCAGCCCCTAACATCAGACAGTTTGCCTTGAGACTCAGGCTGAGTTAAGCCAGATATTTGTGGTAGCTATTTCTTATTAGAAACCTACTTTCTGCAGCCTATGTGTCCTAGCAGACAGTGTACTCTAGATCTCAATTATCTTTATTGGAGTTTTACTTTCATACACTTCCCCCTGAGTTTCCGTTTTGACCTTTGGACTGGACATCCTTATCTCTGCTTTGAAGATGTGCATACAGAAGAGGCTCAAACAAGTTAGGGGACACTCTCAAAGTCACGCGGCCAACCTGGGATCCAGGCTGAGCCTCCACGTCTGGAGATTCATCTCCTGGTGACAGAGCTCAGTTAACTTAAAGAGTAGGGGATCAGTCTTTCCTGGGTGTAGGTGGATTGTTACCTATGGAGATGGCAATGCTCAAAGGTCTAACTAGGAAACACAGTGCCCTGCTCTCTCATATGTAAGGTTAAGAGACTACTTCCGCACATGAAGTAAGCTTGTAGAGTAATCCAGTAGACTACAATGGGATTGGATCTGATTTTCAGATTCTTAAAGCACTATCGACTTCCTGGAAACATCTTGGTAATTTCTATGCAGGTCTGTTATGACCTTTCCCTTCCTTCTCAGTTCCTTCCGGTTATTTCCCCCACTAGGGCAATTTCAGGAAAAAAAAATAAACATGTTTGAACTTTCTTTTGTTCTCCGAACTAAGAACAGTTTTATTAAGTCTCCAGGAAAGAAGTGTATATCCATATGTTATTTTTTAATGAAAACAGTATTTAGGGTGGTAGAGGAAGGAAGATCAAGAGTTTAAGACCAGCTTTGGCTACATGGTGAGGCTAGCCTGTCTGGACTATTTGAGGTCCTATGCCAACAAAGAATTACTTTTCATGCTGCTTCAGCAGTCTTGTGACTCTTGTTTTAAGAAGGGAAATATGAATGAGAAATTTGAACATCCTTTGGCCACTTAACTCTTTGTCTCAGGGCATGAATGAGAAATGGCAAAGTGGAGATAAACTTTTAATTCAGAAACTAGATGTCTCACTGGTTGGGACAACTGAAAGTCTTAACTTGCTTCATACAAGCACTTGAAAGGGCAGGTCCTGTGGAGAGGTTGACCCAAGGTAGGCGCTGGCCTGGTTTGCCTTCTTTTAATCTGCAAGGTGTTTCCCAGTGTTGACGTTTGGTTGCAATGCACCTGTGAACATGTTGTCACCTATGACCTCTTGGGAGAAAAGTATACCTGCTTGAGAACCTCCTATTCCACTTTACAACAGCAAGAGCTCTGGCCTTTGACATTAAATAAACAGGCCTGAGCACGGCTCTCCCAGAATAATAGGACCTCAGACTGTGTTCTGGATCCTTCAACTAACCTGAGCTCTCAGTTCACAAAGCACAAAGGTCCAGAGGTACCTTTAAGTAGGTGTCAGTGTTCTGTATACAATGCTCATCACTTGTACAAAAATTCATTATTTTATCTTTAAAGGAAAAATAAAGACAAGAAGAAAAGGCTACATGTGATGGCATGCTACAGCAATCCCAGCCCTTGGAAGACTGAGGCAGGAGAATTGCTTTGAGTTCAAGGCTAGCGTGGGCTATACAGTAAATTCCTGGCCATCCTGGGCTACAGTGTGAGGCCTTTTCTCAACACACACACACACACACACACACACACACACACACACACACACACACTAATGATGATGATGATAGTAATACTTTTATTTAAAACATCTTTGGAAAATATCACACTGTATGAAATCTACCCTACAGGATTGCTCATTATAGGTATTGTATTGTTAGCAGACTTTTAGAATCTTTTCATCTTGCCTTAACTGAAAGTCTGTACCCCCTAAACAACTCCTGCTTGCTCCTTTCCCTAACTGGCAACTGTCTTCATCTATGCCCTTTCATGGGTTTGATTGCTTTTGATTTCTCATGGGAAATAAGATTGAGGTTCTTCAAAAACCAAATGAATGAATGAATGAATGAACTAACTAGAAGATCTAGAGGAACTAGAATGAAAAGGGATCGAGAAGAGCAACCTAGCTGTGGGCATGTTTGCTGAGGAATTGAACTCCATGGCATTGGTGAATGGTCCCCTCTGCCATCCTGTTCACCTTTGGTGAGTTTGAAGTAGCCTTTGAGAGGGGCTCCCAGGATCGAATTCAAGGGGACGAACAACTTCATAGTTTGGACTCCACGGAGTGAAGCCTCTTCAGTTCATTTCATGAAGACATTTGAATGTGGCAGGCAAGGGGGTGCGGTTACATGCAGCAAGGGCTGGAGCATGACTTCCCACTGACTTCACTGGAAATCACATTTTATAAATTAGCGATACTTTGAGTATCTTTCAAAGGTCATCAATGGGCTCTTAAAGGATATTTGCTGCTATTGCACCAAAATCCTAGTTAGCAGGTCAGTTTTGAGGGAAATAGTTCAAAGCTAAATAGTCCTATGGTGTAAGTGCTGTGCCCCTGCTTCTAAAGTGTATCTTCAGAGGGAGAGCCCCCTCCACCACATGCTCTTTTTGTTAATAGAGGCAAGGAGATGTTCTATCTGTAAAAGTACAAGAGAAAGCATTTTCCTTTCTTTCCTCTGACCAGTTCTTTCCAAAGAACATGGAGGGTGAGCTGTTTGAACGTAGGGCTCTTGCTCTCCCAGCCGGAGCAGCCGTGGCAGCAATGTCAGTGGTGGCAGCTGCAGTCACAGCTGCAGCAGCAGTAGCAGCTGCAGCAGCAGCAGCACACTAACACCTTGCTTCTTTTAAACTGTTGTGTCAGGAAGAGACATTTGACTTTTATTGCTTCTTTCCATTTCTAAGTTTTCTCTTTAATTTCCTTAGAGTCATTTTCAGAGTCCTGAATTACTAGTCAATCCTTTCAAGTGCCTTTGCCACTCCCTGTTTAGAACAGAAGTCTTCTTAGCGGTACAAGAGGGCTGCTAGTCTATGCCAATTGCCTAGCTGGCTGTGTGGTTTTGGACAAGTGAGTCTAGTTTTCTAGCTCTCTTGTTGTTTCATCTCTAAACTATGAGTGTTAGGCAAGAATGACCATGTCCAGGTTCTTGGGAAATGTAAAAAACCCTTAGGATGTTGTGGGCCGAGTGTCAGGGCTGGCCTTCGGTTTTCACCTAGTACCAAGATACAAGCATCACAAGATTGTATTTCAACAACTGGAACTCAAAAGGTAAGCTCGGAGGAGAAGAATCTTAGTGAATGGGTAAGAGTGATGGAGTTCTTGACAAGACCACCTTCTAACTCTGAGTATCATAGACAGTATTTTAACACCAACAAGTAAAACGTGTCATCCATAGGTCTATGAAATAGCCGTTATCATGTTGAAATCTAGATGTGTCTGTATTGAAATGTATTGGAGAGAGACTCACTGTTTGTGCACAACCAAACTTTTTCTCTGTAATTAAAAGCTTCTTGCCAACATGAAAGAGAAGCATCAAGCTGGAGTCTCCAGTCTATTGCTAACAGTCACATGGAGACCACATTAGATCTAGAAGCGATTACCAATGTTTTTGGATTTAGTATAATTTCACCTGATTTCCTTAGGTCTATCATTCTGCCTTACTTGGAGGGGAAAGGGAGAGGCATTTCAGTGACAGTGACACATTGTTGCCATTCTTAGGTTCTGGTTTATGAAAATATCCTACCTACTGTTACTCTGTCAAAGCCACGGTTCAGCTTCACACAATGGAGTTGGGTTGTGGAATGTGGTGGTTGGGTAGACTTCAGTTCCCAGAGTCTTCTGGTTAAAAGCATAGGTGATACCAAGAAAAGGGATGACTTGTCCAATCCTTTGGTCTTAAGCTGGGCATGGCAGCTAGTACATCGTTAACTAGGATGCTTTGAGAACCTCTGGAACCAGATGGTTCGATATTTCTTTGGGGTGGGATTGGCTTTCCATTCAGTTCTCTGAGAGAAGGACCGTGGCAAATAACCTAACAAGTGCAGAGTCTGCTTTTGATTTTTAACCACACTTCACAAACCCATTCTTTTGTTCTCTCTTCATAAAACGGACACAGTGCCATATAAGGAGTTACAAGTGTGAGATTATTGATTTATGTAATTGTTCAACATAGGTTATGTCCTCCACTCTCCTTTTAATAGAAGATATGGATTGGTCAAAAAGAGCCATGGTCTAGGAATCTAGCACTCAGATGTTCTGGTCTTCAAAATGAAATAATAAGGCATTTTAGTGTTGCTCTAAATTCATGTCACAGGTCTCGAATTGGATATTGTAGCTCTGCCATCTTGTGTTTCTCAGTTAGCTAGCTTCCTCAGTTTCCAGAATGACCCTTTCAAATGCTCTCTACATTGAAACATCTGACCCCTTTCCACCCACTACTCTGACACTTCTTGCCTCATCTATCTCAGATGAACATCTTGTCTCCTATGTCATAAATAAAACGAAAGCTATCAGATGGGAACTCCTTCAATGTTCAGGTACTCCAGACATGGAAAATGTGGTGGCTTTTTTGGGTTTTTGCTTGTTTTGGCCTGTATCCATGACTTCTTCCTTCTTTCTGTTTCTTGGAGCTAGCCCTTCAATACCTGTCCTTATTTCATACCCAACCCCTTCCCGGCCTTTTGGGAAAGTGACATTCTCGATGGCTCCTTCTTTTATCTTGTTATATACCCAACATCTCCATGTCTGAAAGGCTCTTTCTATTTTCCAGTATAGTTGCTTCTTTGAATATTTCAAAATCTTTTGCTTGAGTTTTTTTGCTCTCCATGGCATTTTCTTTAAAAGGTTATTTGTCTTTATTGCTATCATTTATTTTTCTCTTACTCATCCAGGAAAATCCCATTGCTTCCTTCGCTAAGCTTTTTTTTTCTTCTTTTTTTTAAAACTTCCCAGATATCACTGCATGGTTAAAGACAATGGTTATTGTTTTTAATTTTTTTTGTATCACCCATACATGAAAAGATCTACTAATGCTCTTTGCTCAGTCTGCTCTCCTTCCTAGCTTACTTGGTCTCTTATCTCTTCTTGACACGGCTCATCTGGCCTGCACTGTCACACCCTTTTGATTAAATCTGTGTATCTCCTGGATCTGTCCCTTGCTTTCCATGTCTGCATCCTCCTGTCTTCTCCGTCATAGATGACTGTGTTGACCTCCCGATTGGTCATCAAGAACTCTGTCACTTATTTTCCACAGAAGAACTAGAGTTATCTTTCCATAGACTAACTTTCACCCTGATCTCTCTTGCTTAAAACACAATAGCTTTTTACTGCTATCAGGCTACAAGAATGGAAGACGTTTTCTGAGATACTTTTTCCCCTTCAATTTTCTTTTAATTAATTCTTTTAAATCATTACTTCATGTATGGTTTAGCTGAGTCTTTCTGAACCCCCAAAATGCAAATTAGCAATAACTTGCCTAGTCACTATGACGACTTCACATGCATGTGGTTGATGGATTTATTTAGACAGACATTATGTTTTGAGAGATAGTGCATATGTCTTTGACTCATTGGTTAATCTTCCATGAAAGAATAAATAAATGAATGGATGGTGTACTTCAGAAAACTCTACATACCCTTAGGACAAAGACAGAAGTGAACAGAAACATATGCTTAAAAATGTTTGCATTAAAATGGAGTAGCTTCCCTTCTACACCAGAGACAACTATGTGCTCACTTTACATTTGTGTTACTCTGGCGTTATGGGAGGATTACCAAGAGATCACTGCCTTGCTAGAAATGTCTCCATACCTCCCAGTTCCGTCATACTGATGTGTTCACTTATGATTGGCTGTTGTTAGTGAGTTATAAGTTAGAAGCTGCATATTTTATTTCCTGGCCAACACTATTGCCTATTTTCCATGATAAAAATGGAGAAATAGAGAATGTTGAGGTTCTAGTAGAAGGTAGTTCAAAAATAGAAGTACCTGGAACTTTGCAATCCCTATAAGGAGGAAAGACCCACCCTAACCATGAAGAGGGCATTGAATTATCTGGAACTTGGGGTCTAAGTGATCATGATGTGTCCTATGTGTGTGCTGGAAACTGAACTAAGGTCTTCTGCAAGAGCAGTGTGTATTCCTAACCACTGAGCAATGTCTCTAGTACTGATCCCTAACCATGAATTCAGAGTTCAACAACAATTATGGGAAAGTGGGGAAAGCTACCTTTCCATCTACTTTTCTAAATAAAGTTTTGTTGGGTCAAAGTGGTATCTGTTTTCTCATATATTACATATGTAGTACAACAGCTGGGTTGAGTCATTGGCAACAGACTGTGTGACCTACAGATATTAAAATAGCTATTAGCTTGTCCTCACTGTGAATGTTGCCAATACTTGGTCTATTGTGGTGAACAACTGTAAATCAGGGGTTTGTTCAATTTTTATAAATTAAACGGGCAATTTAAATACTGGTATAATAGTTATATATGCTAAATGCTGGCGGGACGTTATAGGTCATGAGAAAAGTAAAGACTGCCTGTCAAATGATTCATTGAGACTCTGAGATGTGGATGAGGGTATTGGAAACTTATCATGGAATGCCTTTGTGATAAACACCCACAGTGGACAAAAAGGAAACAGGAAATGACAGAGGAAGAGACACAGTCCTCAGCAAACCTCTTCAGAAGTTCTGAGCCTGAGATACAAGCAGCTGGGCTATCCCCATACCATCAGGACTTGGATATGGGCTGTCCCCCAGGAAGGAAGTTGTGAACTTGTGTGAGCCTGTTTTTTTTCTAGCTCAGTGCAGCTCCTTGAGAGAAGCTTGAGTCCTGTCAGTCATTGGGGTGGGGTTCCTCCATCTTACAGTGCTGTCTGCATGGTGTACACGTCACCCCAGGACGATTTAACGTAAATCCTTGGGGGAAACTAAATCTAGGGTCAAATCTCTTTAAGTGGAGCTTTCTTCCTTGTGAAGGGAGTGTGTAGGCAGGCGGGGTGCCTGAGGCAGGGGGAAGAAGATACTAAAATCATCCCGGAAAATGGGACAGAACACAGTAGGTTAGAGACAGAGATTCCACTCTGACCTAGAGACCTGGCTTTCTATGAGGGTATTTCCTGCTTCTGCTAGACAGACAGGAGACAAGGATGCTGTCTGTGGCAGGACTGGTTGATTAGCAATCAGAACACCTACATTCCAAACTCCAGGCCATAATTAAAATTATCTTACATTTTTAAATGGAATTTCCTCTGCCCAGGTACCCTGTAACTAAACTTCCAGTCTGCATAGATTTCCAAGATCTGTATTAGGCAAGTGATGTCTTATTTCTACAGTTCGAGCTAATTATGTGGAGACAGTGGCTCCCATCCCAGTCAAGATTTCTGTTTCCTGGAACCTGGAACTCTCTATTCTGCTCAGAACACCCCCTGTTCCCTTACTGAGAGACTTTGATGGGCAGATGTAGCTGTGAGTGGCATTGTGAAATCCTCCACGGTGGTGGAGAATGGCCATTGTTTGGTTTATAAACACAAACATAAGACAGGTTTCTCCCATTAGGCAGGGTGAACAGTAAAATGACTGGATTCCCAGTTCAAAATGAAATTCTGCTTAAAAACCTAAAACAGATGAATGAGCAAACAATAAGGGAGGGTTGTCTCACCAAACAGGGGTCCAAATCTGTTTGAAATCCATCTTTCAACTCTGTGCTAAGTGTATCACTTAGTTGATTCCTTGACTTGATACATTTTAACTGTGTATCCTGAGTGGCCATTTCATCCAATTCTATTCCACTACGTTGTAGTATAGTCTGATTCATAATGGTGACTTTTTGTTTTATGAAGAAAATGTTGAATATCATAATGAATGTATGGTAGTGATATATTTGTGTAATGTGGATTATGGGCTCTGTATTTGCAGAGTAACCGAAATGTAATGTGAGCACAGAAAATGTGCTATCCTTGGACGAGAACATTTGAAATGTCTATGCACTTATGCCCTTGTCTAGTCTAGCATAGGGATAGCACACAATTCATGCCATACAATTGTTTCACAGTAGCCCTTTTAAGGGCAGACATTTTAGAGGTATGGAAACAGATATGATAAATGCTTAGCAGGGTCTTGAATTTTACACATAGTTAGAACCACATCCAGGAGAGAGGCCCAGATTTCTGACTCTCCTTTTGTTTGTTAGAACAAAACAAGAGCTGGGTTTCTGTGGTAGAGCCTTGGCCTAGCACACATGAGACCCAAAATTCAACCCCCAGCACTTCCAGAAACAATGAGAAACAAAATAACAAAACAAACAAACAAACAAACAAACAAATGAATACACATCCATTACTCATGTTTTCCAGTTCTCTCAAGTCTATCTCCTCAGAAGTTAAAATATGAGTTTTAAGGACAGAAGAGCAGTTGGTTAATAAATCTGAGAATTACTGTTTCAAAGGACTTAGAAACAAGTGTCTCAGTAATTTCTCTAGGGAAAGCATGTAGGCTCTAATAATTCTTCCATGTCCTAGTCTTCTACTGTGCTTAGTTTCTTCCTCTGATGTTTTGTGGTCATTCCCTAAATTGTCACCTTTGCCCCAGTGAGGAGATTCATATTGTTCTCCATTTGCATTTCCATTTAATTGTACTTAAAGTAAATTTTTTTGTGGTAGGCTCTGCTCTTACTCTATAGCATAGGCTGGGTTTGAACTCATGAGTCTCATGTTTTCAGGTTCCCAAGGCTGGGATGACACCCATATGTACAACACTCAGCTCTTGATAATGCTCCTAAGCTTAGACAGTGACATGATATGTTGGTGGAATGGAAGAATGCTGAAGTCCCACTTAATCCTTATCTCCTTAGACTAAAGACACATTCAGCTTTGGCAATGCCACTGAGGACATTAAATCTCAAGGTCATGTGCTGTCTGTACTGTCTTTGTTATTCTTTCTGAGATGTTTTCTAGCATTTCTACATTTTTTACAGGTTAAGGAAAGTAACCACATTTGTGTTACTAAGAAATCCAGTCTATCTTGGCCATAGTTTTGTTGTTGTTGTTGAGATCCAAGAAGCACCTTGTACCACGCATTCCTGAGAAAGTCAGTCATCCTTCCCAGACTAAGTACATATGTCATTAGACTTCAGCCAATAATTTATTTTTCGTATTTCTTTTTGAGCTAAGCTTTTGAATAACTTCATTTTCTTTCAAAAATGGGAGATACTTAATTGGAGTTGATTTTTAAAAAATCAGTACAAAGTCCTTGAGTCCCGTGTCTGTGCATTTGGCATGTCACTTTAAAGGAATAGGCTAAAGACACTGTAGAACAGTGATTCTCAACCTGTGTGTTGCGACTCCCTTAGAGGTCCTATGTCAGATATTCACATTGTGATTCATAGCAGTAGCAAAATTATAGTTATGAAGCAGCAATAAAATTTTTTTTGTGGTTGGGGAGTCACCACATGAGGAACTCTGTATTAAAGGGTTGCAGTGTTAGGAAGGTTGAGAACCACTGTTCTAGAAGTTTCTAGCTTATGTGGTAACCATGTGCTTTAACTTCTTTGTTCATTTTCATTCTTGTTTTTTGTTTTGTTTGTTTTATGAGGCCTTTGATTTATGAACAACTTTGACCAGTCTGGAAAATAACTTTGAACTCCTGATCTTCCTCCAACCTACCTTCTGGATGTGTAGCTTTACAAATAAGACCTATCAGAAAGCCGTGACAAAAAAATCCACTGAAAGCAATGACTTTAACCTAAAACAAAAAAGATTAACTAGATTTTTGGGGGAAAATCAGAAGAATTTTTTTTATAATTTTTTCATTTCTCTTCATTAGAATGTCTACTTCTGACATATTTACTAAGTTTAACTATAAATTGATTATTTTCTAACTAGTACTGCAGAGAGATGTATTTGAGCTGATGTGCTTATTCTTTTCCACAGAAGTCACTTTTACGTGGCTTTGCTGGAGTCAACCAGATTGTCCTTATTTAAAAGACAACATGAAATACCCTCGGGAGCACTTGGAGCTTTGGTTACATTGATTCTATTGCTTCCTGAATTTCTAGACAGATTTTCAAATTTCTTCCACCCTGCTGACTGGCAGCACAATAGATTTTATTGTCAAGCATGCTGGGGTGTCAGGCTACTAATTCCAAAGCTGGAGCCTCTGGGGATTGGTTTCTGGGGACATGGGTGTTCTGGAAGCCAGTCTCCCTGCTCACCATCCTCCCCCACTCTTTAAAGCAAGCACTGTGCAAATCCAACCAAGCAGATCATTAGCCAAGTGTCACTCTCGGTGAGAAGGAGGTGAAGGTCATTGTATTTAGTAACTTAAAGTGCCTTCATTGAATTGTATTGGCATTCCTAAAGAAAATAAATAAATAAGTGGGCAGTAAAGTTCAGTGACCTTTTGAAGGTGCAGTGGCAGCCATTTAGTGTCAAGTGATGGAGAAGGGTGTAAAGAGGAAATAGAACTGGACACATACAATAAAAGTCTGGTCTATCCGAGATGACAACAGAAGATCCATCACATTTGAAGGCAAGTAAGTTATTAGATATGGGGTTAGTATTTAAGCTTCCAAGATTCTAGGTTGTGTTCTTGAAATCCGTCCTCTGTGTTTAGCTGTTCGTACAGATCAAGAATGGGTTCATCTAGGACAGGATATCTGAGCAAGCCCTTGGAGGGCACAGAGATGGAAATATGTATGTGTAGGGCTGTGAAGGGAGGTAGCAAGGAAAGCCCAAGCCACGTGTACCAGGATACGGACTCAGACTTCTTGGAACTCTGTGCAGCCTAAAGTCAGTGTTTAGGGTGTGGCTAGAAGGGAGGATCCATATGTGGTGGAGGCAGAAGCTTCAGTCCGTGGCTGACTTGGACTTGACAAAGCAAGTCTTAGTGAGATACAGCAGAGTTCTCAGCATCACTAAAACCATTAAGGTGTTTGGCACACAAACTTAGCAAATTGCAAAGTCCAAACTTCCAAAAACTACTAGGAAGTTGGAACTGTCCCTTCTAGTCTTGGACACTAGATATGATGGTCAGGACTAGGCTGAAAAGACTTGAGTGCCATTGATGGATGCTAATTAAACCATGCAGGAGTGACCTTCTGGTCTTCACTTCTCTCCTCATCTCCTAAAGCAGATCTGATGCTGAGGTCAGGGCCAGTCCTAGCCAGACTGAGAACATGACGACTCTTGCGATCTCCTTGAGTTTTAGTACTTCTTTTCACTTTGGTCTTGAGTTCTGACCCTAGTTTGACTGTGTTTGTAATCCACGATATTTAAGAGGTCATCTCCTAGGTCAGGCTCTACTGTAGGGATACTGAGAACTGTTGTTTCCATTTGAATTAAGGATCAGTGCACATATTTCTGTTTTCCTCTTGGTAGATAGCTCTGATCTCTGATTAGAAAAAAAAAAACTAAGTTTTTAGCAATATCCTTTAAAACAAGGACTGTAAGTTTGCTTATACACTCTTCACAGAAATATTAATTATGTTAATTTTAAATTTATCCTATATTTAGGTACTAGAGTAGAGCTCTGTGGGTAGAATGCTTTCTCTGCCAGCATGAGTTTGGATCTTCAGTGCCCATGTACAAGGTGGGCATAGCAGCCTTCACGATAACCCAGCACTGAGGGCACAGAGATAGCAGATCCTGAGAGCTCACTAGCTTGCCAGCCTTGCCGAAATGGCAAGCTCCTATTTCAATGAGAAACCCTGTCATAAAAAAAATAATAATAAAGTGGAGAGCAAGTGAAGAACACACATAAGAGTGATCTTTGGTCTCCGAAGGCACCCATAGTTGAGTGCACATATGTGTGTGTGTGCATGCATACATACACACATACATTCGTACACATGCTGATACACACAGGCACACACACACTACCCACAGAAAAATCCAAAAAAATTATTCTACATATATTGTTATAAAGTTATTATTTTGACCATTAGCATACAACCAATTGGCAACATATTATAGGAGGAGAATACAAGACATAGATAACGTCTATCAAGTTGCACTCAATGCCATGCCTTATAGGAAGGAGTTATAGGTCCACCCCCTCACCCTGCCACATACTCACAAACTCACTTCCTACGTGAGAGAACTGACAAGTCACTTGAGAATTGACAAGTCACTTTACCCTGTTCTTGCTTTAGTCAAAATGAAAAGCACTTCGAAGAAAGGGTCCTGGGTACAGAGTCTAAGGGTGAGTCCTCAGGCTTTCTGCTATCTCCCCTGGAAACCCACAAGTTTGGCCTTTACCTTAGACAGAGATGATTAAAAGCCTGCCTTACATAGAGTCACTTTCTTCAACATTTTCACAGTGATGATCTTGTGCTTTGGGGGCTTTCCTCAGTGTTTCCATTAAGTTACCCATCTGTGCCTCCTCCCTTTAACCTCTCTGCACTGGAAAGAAGTAAAACATCCCACATTAGCATAGCTCCCCAAGCCGACAGGTAGTATTTAGCCACTGATTTATAGTCTCTAACATACATTAGTTTCCATCCCCTTCCACACATCATGGAGACCCTGTGTGCTCTGTCAGTGCTTACGTGTGTGTGTGTGTGTGTGTGTGTGTAATGGATGTGAACTTAACCATTAACTTAACATCTCTAGTTTAATGCAGATACTTTTGTTAAATGACAATATAATTACTAGTCATCGGCAAACCTCAGAAAGGTTGGGAGGTTCGGTTCAGTTAAACACCCAAGAGCTCAGATCCTTATCTGACGTTTACCCCTCGACTTTGGCAGGCCCAGGCTGGCAAACTCTCAAGGTATATCCACTGTGTGAGATCTCTGTCAGCAATTCTGTTGTTCACTTCCCAATATCAGGTCTTCTGTCCTTCAGGCTTCATCAATGGAGTCCATTAAAACTCAGCCATTAGACCATAAAGAGCAAAGTTGTCCCCATAGAATTGAGGTGAAGAAAGTTTTCAGGAACACAGAGAAAGCAATGGCCTAAAAATCATGGTAGAGGAAAACCTGCTATAGTTTTTTTTGTTGTTGTTGTTTTTCGTTTTTTTTATGCTTGTTTGTCTTGTTGTTTTTCTTAAAATGTTCAGGGCTGCAAAGTTTTCAAGAGGTTTTGATATCAGGCTGGGGTGTTGGAGAGAAATTTCTGGGGATGACAGATAAATCCTACTTGAAAATGAGGTGTGTGTGTATATGTGTATGTTTTCCTAGGAAAAGTGTCAATGTTTAAACATCTTCTGGTAATGCAAGCCAGTGGGTTATGTACTTAAAAAAATGATTAAAATGCTTTCATCCCTGGTGTTTTGTGTTTAGTTTAGAAAGTATGTATTGCATCAGGGGCGGTTTTTCCAGTTTTGCCTTCTTCTAAATGACTGTTTTGTTTTGGGTCATTTTTGTGTTTCCTGAAATAATAAAGGCCTTAACTCCTAGGGTGCATCTACCCTTGACTTAAAGAAGTGATATTGTCTGCTATGTACTTTTGGACAGTTAGTGTCAGAAATAGACACGGCTCTTGAGTCTGTATTTGGTATGGAAATTCTTAGGATCTGTGTGGCACTGTTTGATTCCTACTGGAGAAATCCAGCCTTGAAATGAAAATGTTGAATTTTTTGAAATGTCAGCATATTGTAGTGAGAGGTAAATTCCTCTCTCTCTCTCTCTCTCTCTCTCTCTCTCTCTCTCTGTGTGTGTGTGTGTGTGTGTGTGTATGTGTGTGTGTGCAGGCAGATATGGGTACACTTAGGTCCACAGGTCAACATTAGGTGTCTTCTTCGATTTCTTTCTGCTTTGTTTACATGCCAGTATCTCTCGCTGAATAGGAAGCTCACTCATTCCACACTCTCTTGGCTAGCCAACTAGCTCCAGGCATCCTCCTGTTTAGCCTTCTAACTTTTTTGTTGGGTACTGGGTATGAAACTTGGTTCTTATACTTAAAAGCCAAAGATTGTACCAACCAAGTCATTTCCTCAGCTTGAATTAAAACTTAAAAAACGTACTTATTTACTTATACTGAATTTATTACTATGCCATATGTCTTTGTTTCTTCATTTTTTCCCTGGAATATCTTTTTTTAAATATTGTTTTTTGAGTTTATAGTATAATTACCTCATTCTCCCCTACTCTTTATACTGCTAAACTCTCCCATGTAACAACCTTTCCTGCTCTCTTTCATGGCCTCTTTTCTTTAATTATTTCACACACACACACACACACTCATAAACATAGAACTACAACCTGTTCAATCCATTTACAATGTTGCTTGTATATATGTAATCAGGCTTGACCATTTGATATGGGTTATCTTTTTCTGGCATAGGAACAATTCCTGTTTCAGCGAGGATCATCTCAATATGGCAGGGGTGCTTGAATATGGGTTGAACTGATGCTGTGCTCTATGAATTCAATTGTGCATCTTGAGTGTCTTGTTCACCAGGAATTGTTTAATGGCTAGAGCATGTACACCTAAGAACTTAAGAGTACTCACTAAAATTCTGCACTCTTTTGGGGCCACCAACTCTGTGTCCAGCCCTATTAGTTGTCCTGGGGAACACTAACTACTCTATTATAATGTCAGAAAGAACATTTTTAAAAGTGCCATCTTTCAGATACTTGATGGATTTTTAGACACAAATGTTCTTGATGGCCAGAACAGTTTCCTGGGTGAATAGGAAGATTTGAACCTTTTGTTTTGCTTGATTTTGTAGGGTTTTCTGGGTCAGCAGAATAACTAATCATTTCCACAGGTCACCTCTGGTCACTTACAAGAAAAAGTATTTACTTAATTACTTACTTATTTTTTAAATTAATTCACGCATTTTTCTCCTCAGAGAAAGTTTTAACCTTGAACTCTGGGATTGTGGGCCCTTGTCATTTAGCTTTGAGACAATTCACATGGCTTTTGCTTTGAGCAAGGTTTTGAAGTCGTTCCTGAAAGGGGAATCAATAACATAAGAAGGTTTTTAAACAGTGGAGTATCATTGAACCGTAAATATTGGTTTAAACTTGGAGCTTAGTACGCTAATATTTATTTACCTGAATGGAAACCTTTGGAGGAAATCCTTAGGTCAGCACAGGTGTGCGATCAAACACAGTGTCCAGGACCTAGAGTTTCGATTGCCCTGTGACTATTGTCTCCTGTCCCCTCATTATTTCTTGTTACAGTCTAGTCAGAGCTCCTTCTTTCTCCTTCCTGTCCTTTCCTTTTTCTCTTTGTAGACAGGAACACATGTAGGCTGACTGGCCTCGAACTTGCTATGTATTAGAAGATGACCTCGAACTTATGATCTTCCTGTCCCTAATTCTGAGTGCTAGCTTTATTGGTCATGTCCAGTTCTAGAGCTCAACCCACATCCCCCAGCACACCAGGCAAACATTCTACCAAGACACGCCTCTACAGGCCTCTAATTGATTCCTTTAGCTTCTGTTGGACTGGGAGATGGTGACCTTGGACCTCCTTGGAAGCAGCTGATTCTTTCTTCCCTTGAAGGCATTTAAAGTAACTGACTACGGCCAGCTGTGCATCTTGTTGCGTTGAAAGTTCATAAAGAACTTGGGATGGCTTTATTGGTTATAGATTTTAGCATTTGCTCTTTGCAGCTGTCCATCCCTTCAATGGGAACTTTAAATCTTTATTAACCCAGAAGATAAACAGTGGACTTTTTCAGACCTTGAGTCCTCTCTATCAAACTTAGTGGGGCTTCTCATCTCTAAAGGTGGTCAAGACTACTGTGTACAGGCTTGTAGGGCTCCAAAAGCACAATTGTTTCCCAGCCTTTTTCTCTTAGGTCAGGCAATGAACCAGGGCAAGGTGAGCTTAGTTCCTTCTGGTAGAGCATCTTTGCTCCCTCATGGCAGGTTTTAAAAGGATATTCAGTATTGCAGTTGAACAGGGTTTTTCCATCATTTAAAAAGGGCTCATTAGACTCTGCAAATTGATGCAGCGCTCAGAACATGGAGAGGGTCTGGGTTCCCACATAAATTAGCTCCATTTCTGCAAGATGAAAAATGCTTTGGCCCCAACTGCCAGCACTACAAACACAGCCCGGCTTGGAAAAAAACAAGGTGTGCCCACTGTGCCTCTTACATCACCAGTAGTCATAAAAGCACTGTAATTAAAACTGAGCTGACAATTTGCTTAATGATGTGTGAGGCAGGGGAGGAGAGTCCAAGTAGGGCCCCTGCATGCGGTTGGCTGGAGTTTCTGCCATTCCAGCCTCTGTTGCTTCGGCAGTGGCAGCTACCAAGATTCTGTTACACTTGAGAAAATGGTGACTCATCTGAGAGACCTCAGGGAGGGCAAGGAAGCCAAGCCACAGCCTTGAAATCATCAAGACTCTTTTCACCATAATGAGTTTGTGTGAGGGAGAAGGTACTTAAGGTGTTCTGGAACCATCCATTTATAATTAGCCAGGTAGAATTAAAAAAAAAAATTTAAATGATTCTTCACAATATAATGTAGGCCAATTAACAATGTAATTGGTTTGCTACAGTAATATGAGGGAGGATTTCTAATCCACTCTCGCCTCAGATTTACTATTATTATATAAGAAGAGAATCTTTTAAAGTCTGAGAGGCATTAGGGTTCAACTGGAAGGAACACAATGCTGAGTGCCCAATGTGTGGATAAGCTCTCTAATCCAAAAGTCTTCTTTGACCCTTGACCCCATCATTTCATGACCTACAAAATGAAGGGCCTACCTGCATGCACTCTAAATTGGAAAACTTTGGTAGCATTCTAGAAACAACCAATTAGCTAGCTTCTCAGGTATCAGGATAAACCATTGTGGTAGCCATTTCTTGAGTTATTCTTTAATAATTTAAAGGTGAATTTCTTAAGTACTCTTCAGCTAAAAACGTGATTGAACAGTGAACATCAGGAGACATTTTCCTGACACATGATGTTAAGCATTTAAGTTAAAAAGTTTATCCTTGTGCCATTTCTAAAGGCCAAGCTACCATTAATTCATAGAAAAGCACTCTACGTTTGTAAACATCTAAATCAAATAAATACTTTCATGGACTCCTCTCTTCAGCTAAATTGACTAGAAAGTAAGGAGAGAATTTGTGCCAACTTCTACCTTATGAGGGGAACTTAAAAGTTACAATCGATATCGGATAATGTCTTAGGCAGGCAGGAGGCAGCTCTTAAGATCTGACACTCACAATCCTCTCTGTCCCTGTTTTGAAATCTCTAAATAATTGTATAGTATCAATTTATCAGAATGGATTTCTTTCAGGCCAGAATTACAGGCAGGCCTGTCTCATTTCAGCTGCTGTATTTCTTTGTGTCAGTAGCTGGTCCTTGAAACTCATGAACTTAGAAAACTCTGTCCTCTGGTGGTTTCTGAGACATTGATCATCTCCCTAAATGAGGCTTTCTCCAAGGCACGTCTGGTTAAATCCAACACTAAGGCAGACAAACATCTTGAGTAATTGTGGATAGAAGACTAAGTTTTCGTTCACCCCTTGTGCAAATTGGGGTCATATCTGATGGGATCACCAAATAGCTTATGCTCGAACATCAAACAGCTCCCAAACTCTTCTCTGTCACCAAGTCTGGGATTTTCTTTTATTAATCTAGATGCTACACGTATCCTAAAACTGTATCCGATGTGGAAATCCAGCTGTGGTCCACGTATTGATAATCATCTCATATTTTACATCGCTTTAATTTCATCTCCTCGGCATTTAAACTGTTTCCTACGGGGATTTGTGATTCTCTTCTGTGATTACTGTTTACCTTGGATTCTTTTGTTTAATTTATAGCGTGATGGCAACTAAGTTAATAAATGTGCTCAGCAGAGCAAATCAATTAAGATGATGGTTTCAGATGATGGTGGCTGGTTGAAAATACAGGAAAGGAAAAGGATAAATTTAGAGACAAAGAAATTTTGATTAAAAAACTCAGTATGGTTCTTGATGAGTAGAGTGGCTTAGGTAAGTTATTTAATGCCTCTGAGCTTTAATTTTCTTATCCACAAAACAGGAGAAATAAAATAATAGTTATTAATCATTGTGTGAGAATTATGTAACACATGGGGAGAGCAATGGTGGCTGATTGGGAACATGCTGCATGCTAGACACCCACTGTGTTGCTGTGGTAAACAATTTGATACTCTTAGTTTCTCTCTTTCTCCCCCACCTCTTTCCAACTGTCTCTCTTTGTCTCTCTTTGTCTTCCTTTCCTTTCCTTTCCTTTCCTTTCCTTTCCTTTCCTTTCCTTTCCTCCCTCCCCCTTCTTTCTCTTCCTTTCTTTCCTCCCTCCTTCCTTCCTTCCTTCCTTCCTTCCTTCCTTCCTTTCCTCCTTTTTTCCTTCCTTCCTTCCTTTCTTTCTTTTTTTCTTTCTTTCTTTCTCTCCCTCTCTTTCTCTCTCTCCCTTCCTCCCTCCCTCCCTCCCTCCCTCCCTCCC
>NW_021604604.1:15684854-15698147 GCF_004785775.1 Grammomys surdaster | reverse complement strand
CTCCCTCCCTCCCTCCCTCCCTCCCTCCCTCCCTCCCTCCCTCCCTCTCTTTCTTTCTTTCTTTCTTTCTTTCTTTCTTTCTTTCTTTCTTTCTTTCTTTCTCTCGTGTGTATATGTGTGTGTTTCGTGTAGCTAGGCTTGCGTCAAACTCATTCAAGATGAACTTCGAATTTCTGAGACCTATGCCTGTACACCCTGCCTGATGTCGTTTTTTTTATTCAACTTTGTATGTATGATGGTTGGCTTCTTAGGTAGTACATAGTAGCTTAAAAATGTTCAATGAACAATTAAATAACCTATACCCTATTTTTTTTAAAAAATGATCTTAACTATTTAAAGAGGATTACAATGCATAATCTCGTATAATAACATATACTAGAATAAACAGCCAACACTTAACTCCGAATCAGTAAGTATGACAAAGATATCAGTGGGCTTTCCTAGGACAGACTCTTGGTTGTAGTTCTGAAAGTTAATTGAGCCCACTTGCTCATTAAGAGAGTTCACTGAAACTTAGGACTATCTAGCAGATTGATTGACTGCCACTTATTGGGAACCATGTGCCTGTCAAACAAATGATTGTCCATGTATGATTTAATCTCTCCAAATTGTTTCCAAAGATGTCTTGTCAGAGGTTTGAAACTCTTTACCAATGAGAAAAAACCTCTTCTTGATAAAGTTCTGTTGATGTCAGGGTCCTTCTTTATTCCAGAAATCCAACAAAGTCTCCTGAGCTCCGGAATGAACAATGCATTAAAGCTGAATGGCCAAGAAAAGAGAGAGCTGGGTATAAAATGTTTTTCATAATGAGCATCTTTGGAACTTTCATCCAGAAACACATCCCAAATCCTACTTGTGGAGTAATATTGGCACACATTGACTCAAGCTTTACTGAACATGGTAGAAAGAAATGGATAATTTACTTCTTCATATGATGGATGAACAAAATGGCGGTGGTGAGGGAAGTGGGAGTGGATGAGGAAGAGGTGACTTGGTGAAGGAAAGAGGGAGGCTACCAGTGCCTGCCTAAAACTATATGAGACCCATAAATCGTGTATACTCTTCACAGAAAGGTACAATTTGTGACACTAAAATCCTCTTCTTTTTAAATGGTTTTATTTATTTATTTAATATATTATTATTATTAATCTTATCATCATTTTTTTCCTCTGGCACATGCATGTGTGTGTGTGTGTATGTGTGTGTCTGTGTGTGTATGTGTGTATATGTGTACCTCAGTACACATATGTTATACCACATATGTGGAAGTCAAAGGACATCTTTTGGGAGTTGATTCTTTCCTTTCCGTCCACCAGGATCAAACACTGGTCATCAGGCTTGGGCAACAGCACCTTCACTCTCTGAGCTATTTTATGATTGCTAAAATTCTTAGCCATTTTAATACATTTTGGTGTCTCCTAAGATAACTTCATGACAGTGGGGATGAGGCTGGAGCTGAGTGGCAGAAGACTTGTCTAACATCCTCACTGGTTGGTCCTTGGCCCTCAGAACTCAACATAGAGACAGGACGGATAGACCGTTGTCTCTAGTTTATCTGGTTGGAGCTTAGGACACATTTGAGACTTCTTCTCTTAGTTATAAAAACAGTGTATGGAAAGAGAGAGCCCTTGGTCCTTGCTCGATGAAAGCATGCCATCGTCTCCACATTAGACATACTTCTAGAATTTTCCTTTGTGGACTGTGGGAGGCAGGGTCTCCATCCAATAGCTGCTCAGGAGCTTTGACTTTTTTACTTACCTCAGAGTCCAGCAGTCCACTTAGTTATCTGATTTCCCAGCTGCATTTCTCAAAATAGATGGATGAGAAGGAAACTTCTGGCAAGGGATGTAATGTGTTGTCTCCTTGAAGGTCTTTTCTGACTGGCTTACTGAGAAATGGCATTAGTGGAGCCTGCCTCAGGTGAGCCTCTCCCCCTGAGCAAGCCACTCCTGAAGTATCTAATATTTAATTTAAGTAGATGGCCGTAGAGGAAGCAGGGGCTGTGCCTTAGGAGGCAACAGGCACATTTGTTCCTGGTATGCCTGTTTGAAAGGGGGTATTTTGAGAGGTTAATAGAAACCGATTGATTTTCTTTCTTTTCTTATTAGGTATCTTACAAATGTTAAGTCATATATGGATCTGGATTTTGTTATTTGTAGAGGATTTGTTGATGAAATTAAAGGACTCTTGAAGTCAAATGTTGTTTTTTTTCTCCTTACTTGTTATTCCTTTAAAGAAAGAAAATAAGATTTTAAAATCCAGGGCCAATTTCTACTAAATTATTTACAAGCCACAAGCAGACTCTCCCCTCTGCTTCTCTTCCTCACAACTTCTTCCTGTGTCCTCTCCTTGCTGTTCTCAGTACCATACATACCTATGCTGTTATCTTCCGTTTCCTTTCTTCCTGCATTCTTTCTCCCAGCTTCCTTGCTAACTTCCCCATTTAACACTTCTGTTAAAACTTCGCTCATTGATTGTGAGTCTAGGTTGGGCATGTTTGTACATTATGTTTATATGTGTGAGTGCACATGACTGTGGAAGGCAGAAGTCATAGAATATCTTTCTCAACTGTTCTTCACCATATTTTTGAGACAGGGTTTCATTGCTGAACCCAGGGCTCACCAGTTTAAGTAGACTGACTGGTCAGCAAGCTTCAGAGTGTCTCTGTCTCCTCCCCAGTCCTGGGACTGCAAGGGTGTGCTGCTGTACCTGGCCTTTTTTTTTTTTTTTTTTTTTTTTTTGGTGGATACTGGGATTGGAACTCAGGTTCTCATGCTTACAGAGCAAGCCCCTCACTGGAGAGCCATCTTCCCACTTAGAATCTGCTCTTTTATTGAATCAATTCTGAAATATTTCCATCTTGTCCTTATCCCAGCAGACTCCCAGAGTTTGTCAGATTCTATCTTTAGGGTCTTTTGTGTTTTCTGCTATGTTCCTCTCAGGCCTACAGGGAAGGTTCTTCTCTAGCAGAGCAAGTGATAAACTTTCAGAGAGGAGTGAGGATGTTCACTGGCTGGCATTTGCCCAGATATGAAAGGCACAATATTTTATGTGTGGGGGATTAATAAGAAATTGTACTTGACACCAAGGGGAGCTTTTATTTTGAGACCTATGTGTATGTTGCTTTGTATTGAGTTTCTCAAAGGGGAAAACCCATTTTTGTGTTGGAATTTGCATAATTTTCCATCACTCATTGGTTCTTTTGGAGGACAACCACAGAAGTATTGGTGGATCTTGCTTCTGCTTTTTGTTGGAGAGCCAACAAATTCATGGCTTGCATCTGAAGGGTGACTTGTGGCTGCCTTTCCTTGTGGAGGTTAAATGGCCTATACAGAGGACATTGGGACATGAGTCAGTGTGAAAAAATGTCTCTGGACACCAGACACAAGATGGGGTTAAAGTCCTTGGGTTCTCTCCAGGTAAAAGGAATATAGGTAAAATGTCACCCAAACATTTCCTGAAGCCCAGTGTAAGAGCATATAGGTACTTGGGCTTTTCCATTGTGGAGCCCACTGCTGAAATGTATTTCAGCAGTGAAGAGGATGATTCAGTTCAGAAAGCACAAGACCCAACCCCAGAACACACATTAAATGTTGGCACAGTAGCTTATGTTTGCAACCCCAATATTAGGGTGGTGGAGACAGGGATACTTGAGGCTCAGTGGCCAGCCAGTCTAGCCTAATTGATGAGCTCTGGACCAGTCAGTGACTACCTCCAAAGGGGTGATAATAGCTGAGATTGTCCCCTGGCCCCTCACATATGTGACATACTGGACACCCCCACAAACATGTACCTATTCATTTATTTAGGGGTCCCAGATCAAGGACAAGTTTCTTGGGGATTATTTTTATTTGGACATCTGTAAGTTTAAATGTAAGGTGTCAATTGGGAAGATGTCTCCATCAGGGAGAATATCTTGGCTTAGGTGGCAGCCTAGGGAAGCTCTCCAAGGTGTGTGGAAAGGATTATTTGCCAAATTAGTGATGCTTTTCTTCTTCATGTCTTTTCCAGCTCTTGGTTAAACATTGCTAAGACATGTGAGTAAATGAATGTGTCTATCTGTCTGTGTGTCTGTATATCTGTGTGTGCCTGTTTGTATGTCTGTATGTTTGTATATGTATGTGTGTGTGTGTGTGTGTGAGAGAGAGAGAGAGAGAGAGAGAGAGAGTTCATGTGTTTGTGTATGTATGTATGTATGTATGTATGTATGTATGTATGTGTATCTGTGTGTCTCTGTGTGTGTTTGTGTATGTATGTGTGTGTGATTGTATATTTGTGTTTGTGCCTGACTGTGTATGTATGTGTCTGTATGTATTTGTGTCTGTATGTGTTTGTGTGTTTTTGTGAATTTGTGTATGTATGTGTATGTATGCCTGGGTGTTTGCACATGTATGTGTTTGTGTGTGTACATGTGTAGTCACCTATCACTTAAGGTAAGTGATGTACTCATCTATACTTTACCTGGATGCTGAGTGTAGAGCCTTAGATCAAAGGGTGAAAGAAGACCTTATCACTAGTACTTTCTATAGGTTCTTTCTTGCCACACGAGGACTGAAAGTGTTACTTAGTGACTGAACATGCATGAGGCCTTAGGTTCAGTCCTCAGAGTTCTATACCTCCCACTCTGCTTAGAGTAATGCCCCAAATGTGAACCGCTGACTATGGAATGCCCCAGTGGAGAGGAAAATTTCCATACAAAGAAGCATTGGCTGAAGGTTTAAATAAGATTCTAATTACCACAATTCATCCTAAATAAGCGAAATTAAAAGACAGACAATAATCTGTAGGACTCTTTAGAGCTAGCACTGTAGTCAAATATTTTAAATGCTAACATATAGTATTCTAGGCATAAACTGACTGAGAGCACAGTGTGATTGAAATGGATAAACAATATATAATATGTAAAGCAGAAACAGCCCACAGCTATGAAGCAATGCAAACCAGAGTAAGAAAGAGACCTTCTGGAGAGAGAGAGGCAGTCCTTATTAATTATCCTATTCATACTGAGTCTGTTGACTAAATAGGAAAAACCCACTTTTTTTTTTTGTAGTAAGGGATATTTGAGGCAAGTATCTGGGCCCAGAGAAATTTCTAAGGTAGAATATATTCTTTTCTTTTTTGTTAGAATAAAAACTTCAAAGTTAGAGATACAGCTCAGTTTGTAAAGTGCTTGTCTGGCATATTCAAGGCCCGGGTTTGAGTCTAGACACAACACAAACCAGGGATTGGGGGCCGGGACACACACCTTGACTCCCAGCACTCTGGAGGTGAAGGTAAGTGAGAGCTTGAGGAATTCGAGGTCATTCTTAGATTCATAGAGAGTTCAGGGCATCTTGGGCTCCTTGAGATCTTATCTCAACAAACAAACAAACAAACAAACAAACAAACAACAGGATAAGTATATTTGGATTAAGTGGATTAACTTCTCTCCTCTCTCTCTACCCCAATCCCATCTGTTTAAGTATTAAAAGCAATAGCTCTGCTCGTCTGTCCTCTCCTGCTGAGTTATATACCCCAAGCCTGGATGTATTTTAAAGTCTAGTTATCTTCCCTAAAATAAGTAGCAAAGTTGCATTCCACCTTTAAAAAATCATTACTTGCTTTTTTTTCCCTTTCTGAGTCTCAAGGAGACATCACTGAGTTATTCTCATGTCTTGTTGGTTTTCATCTTGTGCCCAACAGTAGCTTCTGTTCCTGATCATTGGATACAGGCAGATTGATGTCTGTGGAACTGTGGTTCGGTCGTATTCCTTATAAGTAAGCCTTCACTAGCTACTCTGCTCAGTAGCTGCACTTGTCTTTAGGGTGGGTCAATACTCAGAGCTGGGAGAACAACTCAACCCTTAAATTTCTTCATGACCCCAATGCCATCCCTTACCTGTCGAGTTTCAATGTTCTTATTAGAAATATGCTTATGCAGTATAAAAGGATGTTATTAAAAACACGTTAAAATGAATCAACTATACTGAGTTCCAAAAAAGAACAAAGTGTTCTAAAAAGGTTTAATAATAAATGCCTAAATGGATAAACAGTTTCGCTCTAGGGCTATTAATCTAGCACCTTTCATGAGCCCTAAACTTCTGTAAGCTAAATAAAAATAGCACATGACAGCTTATATTTGTATAGGAAATAACAGAGTGAACAGCAAAGACATTGGGAAATTGCATTTTTTTAGAAGATAATTAAAGGTCATACTATTTAGCCAAACCATAATCCATCACAGCTCGGCATTGATTACTGCTCCAACCATGTGCATTCTTAATTCCATTAGTGAAATAAAAGACAGCCTTTGAATTTGCCACTTTCTCGATACATAGCAAGCACAAATGGCAAATTACTCCAGAATCCAGAATAGCTCAACAGATAAGCACATCCTCTTCGGCATCTCCAATCTACAAAGTTTTAAGTAGCAATAAATTTAACAACCGCCTTCTTCACAATGTGCGGTAATAGCCGCTCTCTGGAGATGTGAGAATGTTCAAAGCAAAGCTGTGCTCACCATTTACCCCCACAGTGAGCTTGCAGAGACCCACCACTCCACACACACCTCCCATCCACAGCTGTCCTGGGCAAAAGCTGGTTTCCTCCAGGGCCCTGAAGCTAACGGTTATCATTCAGATGACTGCAGCTCAAGTGTGTTGAGTTATATTTCTAGGCAATGGTGTTGTAATGGCTGTCAAAGAGAAACACTGGAGTAGGTTATCTGGCTTCCCCATCTTCTTCAGGTGTAATGTTGTCATTCATTTTGTTAACTCTCTCTTTGTGTTTCAACCCAGAGGAGACCACAAACTGAAAAGTATGCACCAGTCTATTTTTGCTTTCTGCTGGTCTGTTTGTGGGTGTAATTGTTTCACACTTAGTGAGCCACAAATGAGCTTATATTTGTAGAAGAACTTTTTTAAAGAGAACAGAGGGGCATTATTCTTTAGAGATTAGGGCATGGCAGAGTGGTTCTTTTACCTGCAGGGAGATGGATGTAGGAACCTATTAGCCAAATTCCTCACAGATAATTCCACTGTAAATTTTGTATGATAATGTAGACGGGATGGGGGTGGGGGTACCAGAATTTAAACTTAAGCTGGACCATTGCTAGAAAGCCTACTTGGAAGTTGTTCTAGATGGTCTTTCAATTGCTTACAATACTGATTTGTATGAGTAGTTCTTTCTTCCCAACACACACACACACACACACACACACACACACACACACCTCACACCATACACTAAAAATGTCCAGTGTATTACCAGATAAGGTTCCTGATCTGGGTTAGGCTAACTTTTATTTATCAGAAAGACTGAAATTCTTTTTATTTTTAAAACTATTTATATAGCTTAACATATGCTTTCTATAGTGATTATGGATACTTGCGCTCACAGGAAGTACATAGTTTTTGTTGTTGTTGTTGTTGTTTTTCATGAGTTTGAATTAGGGCTCAGAACATCCAACTGTCACCAAAGGCCCAAGAAAAATATTCTATAACTGAATTAAGCCTGTGTTTTAGCACAAGGCCTTTTAGTGTGGTTCACCAGGGCTGTGGTATTTGACAGCATTGCCGAAGAAATGCTAAGGAGTGGCTGATTAGGAGCACAGCTGGTAAACTGAGATAATGATGAGGGGGTAATCACGCATGCTTCAGGGCATAGGTGATTTCAGGCAGGAGCCAGAGAGGAATTTCTTCCTCTTGCAGAACCCTCTAGCAAAAGATCATGATGCAAGACAGTAGCTCTTGGAGTCTGGAAGTCTCTGACTTGGTGCCTGGAGCAAGAAGCCTTGCATGGGACATTCAGATTCTAGCCAGAGGCTCCTCGTGTCCCTTTGTACGTTCTGAGCATGCAGGCAGAGGCCTATCTGGGTCCGAGGAGGGCTGTGTCATGGTTTCCCTGGCTTGGTTACTCATTAGATTAACTCAAAAGTTGATGTACAATGATGATAAGTCACACTGGATCATTTAGTCTTGGACTTCTTGGCTGGCTTTCTCTCTCTCTCTCTCTCTCTCTCTCTCTCTCTCTCTCTCTCCCTCCCTCTCTCCCTCCCTCTCTCTCTCTCTCTCTCTTTCTTTCTTTCTCTCCTTCTTTTTTCTCTCCCCTATTCTTATTTCTCTTTCCTATTCTTTAAACTAAGGCAGTTAGTTACCTCAGAAGATGTTTGTATTACTCTTACACAGAAAAAATGAGAATCGATATTATTTTCATAACTGCTGGTATCTTGATTCTTTTTGAGTGTGACAATGTATATAATACTTTTCATTTTCTTCCATAATGCAAGGGCTGAAGACTTTTGTAGATTTAATTCAATTGTGTGTGTGTGTGTGTGTGTGTGTGTGTGTGTGTGTGTGTGTGTGCGTGCGATGTACGGAGAACAAAGATCAATTATTGGGTGTCTTTTTTTTCATGGGGTGCTGACGATCTTAACTTCTTCATACTTACCTGGTAAGCCTGCTGAGCCATGTACCCAGCTGTTGAGTATTTTTTTTTAATTAAAACTCTATTAAAAAGAATTTTCAAACGAAAAACTTGACACATGAAAATTAACCAGACCCAAAGTCTATATAACCCCATGAACTTTGATGCGGTGAGAACAGCCCTCCTGAAGCTGGGGGGGCTTCACATTGGGTTTTACCCTTTCATCAGACTTCTTAGACTTAATTGCATCTACCTTAAATCAGCCTTTCTCAACCACAGATCGTTGTCAATGACAAAATGCACGAAATTGTTTGAGTGGCTGTTTTCTAAATTTTCTTGAGGAGAATTCATCGAGACCTGTTCTAAGTATGTTGGTGAGAAGTCAGTGTATTAGGTAAATTGATATATTGTGGGAAAGTATAAAGACGGCAGCTGGCATTTACTTGTCTTGGGTAAGTTTTTTGTTGTTGTTGCTGTTGGATTTTTTTAAACATCTGCATTTTAATTTTTATGTGTGTGTGTGTGTGTGTGTGTGTGTGTGTGTGTGTGCATTTGTGCTCAAATGCATGAGCCACAGTTTGTGTGTGGCAGCAAGAGGAAACTTTGTAGGAGTAGGCTGTCCGAGTCTCTCCTGTAGGTTGGGGAGAGCAATCTCACATTGCCAGGCTTTGGGCCAGGGGCAAATTTTGCCCTTTATCTCTTCTAAGGCTTATTCTTGTCACCGATTAAGATGGCGACATTTAGTTCTCAGCCTCCCGCCTGTTCACAGCTGTCAGTGTAAACTTATCCTTTCAGAACAATGTACAGGTGAACTGGGTCCTACCTGTTTGTCTTCATTGCCTCTCTTTGTTTCTTTTCCAGAGGTCTTGTTATCTGACTACAGGCAGCAGGTTCTAATCAGCAGAGGGAGATTGTGTTTAAGGAAAATAAACTTTCCAATGCAGCTTACTCAATACCTAGCCTACTGCAAACAGCAGCAGCAGCAGCAGCAGCAGCAGCAGCAGCAGCAGCAGCAGCAGGAAAGAAACATACTCAGGATGTTTGTGAGGATGCCTCTAAGCTGAACATCTCAGTCATCTGTGAAGTCTTGTGGGCAGGCAATATTATTTGTTTAATGGCCTGTTTTAAAAACCTTGTGTTTATCTGCTGAAACGGAGACAAGACATGACTGAAACCAGACTGGTGTTCTCATGTATGTTATGGTCACGTGAAAGAGACAAATACACCAACAAATAAAAAGTGCACACCACAGCATTCAACTGTCTCCTAAAATCAATGCGGAGGAGGGTGAAGGGTTTAGCATGGAAGCATCACATCCGTATTAATCATTCCCTGCCAGACAATTGGGTTCTAGAGGGCACCTGGAGCCAGAGCATGTAGAAGGTTTAAGAACTCATCAAAATCATCTGGATACGAGTACTGAGGATGGCGACGAGAGGAGTGAGAGCCTGCCAAGGCTCTAATGAAAGGGAAGAATTTTCTTTTTGTAGCTAGAGATGGATTTAAGATAAGATGGCTTGATAAGTGAGCAATCAGATATGGGTATCAAAGATGAGAATGGACTTCGCAGCGTAGGATAAAAGATGACAGGTCCATTGGTGATAAGGGAAAGCCAGAAGCAACAGGTCCTCAGGAAAGAGGCAGAGTTAATGTTGAGCACGTTGCATTTAGAGCTGTGTGGCCTTCAGACAGAGATAGTGGATAACTGTGCTAGGGTGTATGTGTATTTGAGCGTCAGCACTGGGTAGATTATGGATGTTGATGAGATAGTCCAAGAGGAGTCAGCAGAGAAGAAAAGAGATATGAAGGATGTCCTGAGGGAAACAAAAGATAGCAAGAGACACACACTGCTGAAGAGAGCAAAGGCACAGGGTGCCAGTTCCTGCCAGTTGGTAAATAAGGATCAGTAATCCCATAGGATCACTGTAGAAGACAGTGGGGACTCTGCCCTTTTGATATTAGGATCCTAACATTTCTCATTGTTTCCTGGACTCATGGCAGATGCTCAGTGATGCTGAATAAGTGGGCTGGGCCTGTGAAGGAAATTCCAAGAGTTGGCCGTGGCCACAGTGTCTTATGTCACCAAAAGTGAAGCCAAGGACTGGGAACTGTCCATTGGGTCCAGCAGTCAGGAGATTATCTGCAATAATAGGAGAAGCAATTTCAGCAGAACAGTTTGGGGAGAGGCCAGAATGTACTGTGAAGAGTAAGTGGCCCAGAGAAACATGGCGACAGAGCTTCTCTGCTTTCTCAAGAAACATGACTACAGGCTGAGGATGTCTGGCAAGTGTAGAGTACCTGCTCTAGTGTGTATGAGGCCCAGGTTTGAACCCCTCCCTCATACTGCACAAAACACAGCATGATGGAGAAGGCTGGCAGTACCAGTACTCAAGAAATAGAAGTAGGGACTGGAGAGATGGCTCAGTGGTTAAGAGCACTGAAGTCCTGAGTTCAATTCCCAGCAACCACATGGTGGCTCACAATCATCTGTAATAGGATCTGATACACTCTTCTGGTGTGTCTAAAGACGGCTGCAGTGCACCCATATACATAAAATAAATAAATCTTAAAAAAATTTATTTAAAACAAAAAAGAAGTATAGATAGGAGGATCAGGAATTCAAAGTTACCCTTGTTTTAGCGAGTTCGAGTCCAGCCTGGTCTACATGAGGTACTGTCTAAAAGAAAAGAAGGGAAAGGATGGAAGAGAAAGAAAGGAAGCAAGGAAGGAAGGAAGGAGGAAAGAAGGAAAGAAAGACAGGAGCCGGGTGGTGGTGGCGCACGCCTTTAATCCCAGCACTTGGGAGGCAGAGGCAGGTGGATTTCTGAGTTCAAGGCCAGCCTGGTCTACAGAGTGAGTTCCAGGACAGCCAGGATTATTCAGAGAAACTCTGTCTCGAAACAAAACAAAACAAAACAAAACAAAACAAAACAAAACAAAACAAAACAAAACAAAACCAAAGAGTAGACTAGGGAAAAGAAGAGACACTTGTGTCAGCAAATGGCCAGTGCCCTTTAAACTGCCCAAGAGGGTAGTTTCTAGGACGCCTCTCCCATGGCCCAGCTGACTCTTGCCTTCTATCCTTGGCTGGCCTCGGGGCCCCAGGATGGCATCAACATTTGTTGCTGCAGCCTCCCAGGCATACATTTTATAAAGTTCCTATTTATGGAGCATCTACTCCCTGATTTCCATCTCCTGTTGCTTCTGCTCCTCATTCTTGAACCACAAGGCAACTGTCTGTAATGATCCTTTGTTTTCTAGAATCATGAAAGGGTGGGAGAATTTAAAAAAAAAAGGAAAACAAAAGTTGCATCTGAAGAGACAAAGTCTCATCATATTTTTATCTCCTTTTCTTTGTGTGGTTTTCTTTTGGTCACACGATGTACTTTGAGAGCTGGCAACCAAAATGTTCTTTCAGGATCTCCAGTGGGTTGGTGATAAATTGAGAAGGTGGGGATATCTTTAGCTACCACAAAATCATAGCCCAAAACATACTTCTTTTGAAGATGCTTTAAAGTGTGGAAGAAAATCACTAGAAAGTTGTGTTTACTGAAACAAAATTTCATTATCATCATCATCACCATCATCATCATCATTGTCATCATCATCATCATCCTCCTCCATGGATACAGAAGGCTGCTTTTGCACAATAATATAGTGACCTTTGAGCACATTCTTCAACTCTGCTACCTTCCCCTTCTCAGCCTGCACCTCTCCCCCAGTCTCCTTCATTCCCCAGAAAGTGAACCTAATCTATATAAACTATTAGGACACACACAAAAAGCAATAAGCCAAATGTCATAAGCAAAACAGAACAGTGTACTTTTCCTCCTCCCTTTAATGTTTTTGTTCATGTGTTTATAATTTGTAAAGAAAAATAAATTAAAAATATGTACGAATGTCTGTGTGCACCTGATCCCTGTGAACTTCAGGAGCAACGGATGGAGGTAAGCCAACACGTGGGTGCTGGGAACTGAACCTGGGTCCTCTGCAAGAGCAACAGGTGTTCTTTGGTGCTGAGCCATCACTTCAGTCCCCTTGAGTAAACTTTTAAAAGCTAATCAATCTATTAGCCATAGACATCTATTTAATTAACTACTAACAACTTCAAAACAGTGGTTTATTTGATTTGATACTATGTATTCACTGCCACTATAATTTTAATAGTGGATAAGTTATGGTATCTATAAATCACAGCTTGGGAGTTATTTTCAACTTCAGTTTCAGTATTTATTGCTTGTCTGGGCTCATCTAATTAAAAGTCTTTTGAGCCCCGTACGTTAGAACAGACATTACAAGTGGATCTGTTTTAATCTGAAAACACTCCCCCTGCTTCTTCTTCTTCTTTTTTTGTCTTTCTTTTAATGTTCAATGAAATATCAAAAACACACACTTAAAACAAAGTGGTTAAAAAAGGTAGTCTGATTGTCAGCATGATTTATAATGGCAGCTGTCTGTAGTTTTATACAATCGAGTCCTCATTGCCCTAAAAACAGGTAAATTACTGTGTGGTTTAGTCCTAACCACAACTCTTACCAGGCCTTCGTTCCCAGGCTTGTTCCATTTCGCTTTCTTTTTTCTTCTTATTCTTGCAGGTTTGTTTGTGGCTATGAAACAGCATTGGTCTTAGGACTCTTGATGAGAAAATGGAGTTGCAAGATTGGGGAAGCCACTCAGTTTGGTAGAGTGTTTGCCTGTCAGGTAAGAAGCCCTGGGTTCTGTCTCCAGCACCACAGAACTGGGTGGTGCGCATGCGCATCTGTAATGCCCGAGTTTGAAAGATGGAGTTGAAGCTCAACCTTGGCTACACCACACGTTGGAGGCTAGCCTGGGCCACATAAGACCTCTCTCTCTCTCTCTCTCTCTCTCTCTCTCTCTCTCTCTCTCTCT
>NW_021604604.1:15662461-15684454 GCF_004785775.1 Grammomys surdaster | reverse complement strand
AGGGAAGGGAAGGGAAGGGAAGGGAAGGGAAGGGAAGGGAAGGGAAGGGAAGAAGAAACAGGGCAGCAAGCTTCCACACTGCACAGCTGTGGGAGTCCAGTGTAAGGGTGCGTGTTTCACACTGCAGTGGATATTTTCCTTCCTTGGGGAACTGGGGGAGGGGGTCTGTTTCTGCAAGCTTCTAATCCCTACACAGGTCTGGGAATCAACTCCTCTCTTCCCACTCACAGGGCTCAGAAACCTGTTCTCATGCGGGTTTGAAGCAGCCAAGGATGGTGCAAAAGGCTTCCCAGAGGAAGTGGTATTTGAGCTGGTCCTTGAAGGGTTCGAAGAACTGGATGAGCAATAGAAGAGCAGTTTAGCAGGGCTTCTGGGAAAACAGGAAGTACTACCAAAGTTTAGGAAAGAAGGTCTCTTTGGGTGAGGTTAAAGAAAAAAATTATGTGTGTGTACGTCATGTTGTATGTGAGTGAGCTCAATCTGTATTCCAATATTTATCAGAAAGTAGGTACTAAACAAACGAATCAAATGTCCAGTAGGGATCTGATATTTTCACTTTATTTTATTATTTTAATGTGTTTTTTTTTCTAGACAGTGTTTCTCTGTGTAGCCCTGGCTCTCTTGGAACTCACTCTGTAGACCAGACTGACCTGGAACTCAGAGATCTGCCTGCCTCTGCCACTCAAGTGCTGATATTAAAGGTGTGTGCCATGCTATGTCTTAATTAAGGGCATATTCTAAAGGAGTCCTCAATGGGGTGGGGGAGAGCATGCCGTTTGATTCCAAAACAAGTCAGTCATCAGACACCACTAAGGAAAGCAGTGACTCTCTCCAACACACTGTGTTCTCAGCCAGTCTGCATGTTTAATTCTCATTTCGATTGCTTCTTTGGCTGGGGGATGGATCTTTCCAGAGCTCTTACTTCTTTATGAGGAAAACAGGGACAGAAATCCTGGTGCTCTATCTTGCCAAGATGATTGGGAGGATTAAGATAATAAATCTGACATTCCTGATACAGTATATAGTTAATAAATGGTAACTCTAAGTGGGTAGTCGGTCTTCACATTCTAAATTTTAAATTAATTAATTATTTTGTGTGTGTGTGTGTGTGTGTGTGTGTGTGTGTTGGATCCAGAGGACAGCTTGCGGAAGTTGATTCTCTCTTACTGCCATGTAGAGACCCCCAGGCTGACTCAGGTTCTCATGCCTGACTGTCAGCACCCTTATCTGCTGAGTCAGCGACTGGCCCTAATTGTCCGGTACAAAACACTAATCCTCTCATTTTATGTTACATGTCTGCTAAATACCTAATGTAACCCCGAGAATAAGTGAATCTTACAGTGGTTTTCAAGGGACAGAGATTTGAGAGATACATGAAGTGAGGACTCAGGTATTAGAGTCAATAGAATCACCTAGAAGAACACCCACTACACTTGATAACCGTATACTACACGAGTGACAGCAGTACTGGAGAGGATCCCAATTGGATCATGATTGCCGGAGCCCCGAGTGGTTAAAACTACAAGGAGGAGCTGAAGATCAGCAGGCACATAGGTTGTGGGTGTCACGTGGAACTGGAAGGAAAGAACATGTCTGGGACACAGTGAGAAGTAAAGTTTGGGTAGTCAGTATCTTTTATTTTTATTGTAATTTTAGAAATATATTGATGTCCAGAATTGCTACAACAAATGATCCACAATCTGGGTAGCTTAAAGAAAAATTTTCTCTATTCTTGTCATTCTGGAACCTAGAAGTTTCAACTGAGTTATTGATCATATTGGTTTGGGTAGCCTGTAGGTGAGGAGAGAGGACCCACCCTTACTTCTTTTAGCTTCTTTCTGGTGGCCCAGGAGATCCTAGAGTGGGTATCACCCCTGTCTTGGGCACTTCATATATCTGCCTTCCTGCTCCATCTCTGTCTTTAGATAACTTCTTCCCGTGAGTCTGTGTCTAATTTCTTTTTTTCTGGTGAGGACATATAGTCATATTGGGTTAGAGTCAAGGACCCCAATGGCCTCACATCCACAGAGACTTTGTCTCAAATAAGGTCATATTCATAGGTCCAGTGGTCAAGAATTCAATATATCTTTTGATGAAGCATAGTTCAGCCTATAGTAGAGAGATTTGTCCTATCGGCAATGTGAGTGATTGAGTCTATCTGCCAGGAAGAGGGAGGGAAATCAGACGGGAGCAGCCTACAGAACTACATGCTGAGCAGAGTGAGCCAGCACTGCCATTAGATCTAACAACAAAGGAAGCAGAAGTGATCCTGTGTGACTTTCCATGAGTCCACGGTGGAACACTGGGGATGGAGCCAGGAGCTTTCGGTTAGACGTGGGCATAGACTGCTCTTAGGAACCTTCAGCAGGCTGGGGGAGTTTAAGGAAGAATATTTCAAGATGGGGCATCCTTGAATATCTGCATACACGGAGCTGAAATAGTCTTTAAAGGAGGAAATTAAGTTAAAACGAGACCCCCAGGGAGCAGTCTGATCCAACATGAGTTATGTTCTTATATAAAAAAGGTAGTGTGCAACTTTCATTTTCACCAGTGAATAATATTTGACCATGTAAATATATCATTTTTCTTATCTACTCAGCCATTTGCAATCTGCAGAGAGGGGCCTTGGAAGGAACAAATCCTGCTGGTGTCTTAATATTGGATTGTCAATCTCCAGCGTGGAACGATACTCTTTTGTTGTTTAAACCATGCAGTCTGTGGGACTTTGTTATTGCACTTCCAGCAAACTAACAGGCTCAGATGTCGAACAGGACCTTGTGTGGTTAATGCTGCAATGAACACAGAATAGAAGGCACCTCCTTAAGATTCTGGTGTGGGGGCTCAGGATGTTAGAACTATAGAGCACACACGTGAGCTCAATCCCTAGAACAAGTGTAAAGGGCAAAGGAGATAACTAATTGTAAAATTGTCCTCTGACTGCCAATGTGTATCATGGGATGCAGGTCTCCACAGATACATCACACACACACACACACACACACAGAGAGAGAGAGAGAGAGAGAGAGAGAGAGAGAGAGAGAGAGAGAGAAGAGAGAGGAGGGACGGGGAGAGACTTAAATAAAATTTATTTTTTAAAAAGGACATTGGATCATTCCCTTTGACTGTGGCAGAAATACTGGATCATATGCTCATCCTGCTTTTCCAATTTTTAAGTTTCTGCAGAACCTCTATATTGTCTTCCATCATGTGTATGCTGACTTACATTCCCACTTCCAGTATAAAATGATTGCTTTGCTTTTCTCTACGTACTCAGACACTATTTCCTGAATACCTCTCGCTTCAGGATCCTCCACAGTATGGGAACCCTTCCGTCAGTGTGTGCAGGGTAAGCATCAGTTAGTACACAACAGTTTGCAAATGGGTAAAGTACCTGCTTTGGCTGTTTCCTAGCCGGGAGTTGGTGCTGTCTCTCTCAATGGCTTTATACCAGGGCTCTAAAGCTTGTCCTGGCCTGATCTCTTGCTCTCAGGGTGGCAAGGGCTCAGCTGAACAGCAGCCAGTTCAGGGTTTCAGAGCTGCACCTGGAAGATGGGAATTGCCAGGAGCTCTTTCTGCGTCACCTGAGCGGTGCCTCCAGATCCACCCACCCTCTGCCATCACCTCCCTGTCATCAGGCAGGACAGGCAGGTTTCTCCCTTGCGGCTGCCTCCGTCCTTGCAGAGGCCACATGGGTTTGGAAGGCATTGGAGCTAGCAAGCCACCAAATGTGATCTCCAACATCCCTGAGGCAGGGGCTGGTGAAGCAACCTAAACCCATCTGGTTTTCCAAAGCCATTATTTTCCTTGTTAAAATGTGAGAGAGGTGGAGTGGAGGAGAAAGACAGAGAGATAGACAAGGAGAGAGAGAGAGAGAGAGAGAGAGAGAGAGAGAGAGAGAGAGGGAGTCAAAAACAGAGACAGAAACAGAAAGAGACACACACACACAGAGAAACATATAGAGATAGACAGAAAGAGAAAAAGAGAGACCAACAGGCAGAGAGACAGAAACATGCAGAGATGTTCTGACATTTCTAAAACTCAGTATTTGGAACTGAGGAGATAGTTTAGCTAGTAAAATGCTTGCCTTGCAAACATAGGGACCTAAGCTTGAATCCTAAAACCCACATAAAAAATACTAGCCAGCAGCACAGTGTCTTACCCACTTATAATCCTCTTGCTGGGGAGGCAGAGACAAATTTGATACTTAGGTCCTCCTGGGATTAACTTGTGAGTTCCAGGTCAATGAGAGACACTGACTCAAAAAAAAAAAAGTGGACGGCATCTGGGGGACAACAGACAAGGTTGGCTTCTGGGTTGTGTGTGTGTGTGTGTGTGTGTGTGTGTGTGTGATATTTTGTATAGGTATAGGTATATGCATATACACATGTTGACTTCTAGATCATGTATATGTACACATACATACATACATACATACATACACACAAACACACACATACACTACCTGCATACTCAATACACACACATATCACACACTCACTGGTAGTTGCATACTCAGTGCATACACATATCACACACACACACACACACACACACACACACACACACACACAGAGTTTCCTTTGAGATGAAATTAGGAGTTGTGGCACTGAACACAGAGGCTTAGTTAGAAGGATGGTAGCCACTTACAACACCCCGTGGCCTGTGGCCTTCAGCAATGGAGTGTTACAGGGAGCTGTGAAGCTTGTCAAGGGGACTTATCTGACCTTTGGCTGGTAATCTGGAATTGCTTTACGCCTGGCTTCTCACAGACTAATAGCACTTTTGAGTCTAGCTTAGGTTATCACTTGAATCCCTGAAATCCATTTCTAAGGTAAAAGGAGTGCTTAATTGGGGAGGAGGTGCGTATCCATTTTTAATGAAAGAAGTAAAACAAAATAAAAACCCTTGATGTCAGATTTTGCTATGGCATCCCTGCTTACCTGTTACCACTAGGACCTAGCTATCTCACTGGAACAAAAGGTGGGTATGGCTTCTTTGATTTGGGGCTATCTTGCACAGTCTTATAATGGATTAAAGGCCATGGGAAAATGCCTTTGTCGTGGGCACTCATCTCTTTCAGCTTCTATTTTTAATTTACTTAATTTTTTTCTTGAGATATACTTTATACCATGTGATCTGGTCTAATCTGACTCACATTTCTTCCCATTTTTGTCTCTCACGTATTGGGACAGCAGGTATGTGTCTGTGCCTTACAATATTCTTGTGACCTGTAGATAGAAGATGGTAAGATGAATAAGAGACATGCTTTCTTAAAACTCATCAATTTCTGTATTTAACAATTAAAGTAAGACATCATTACATGCTTGTGAAAACTGGATTCATCTCTTGGTAAATAAACTGTCAATGAAAATTGACTTCAAGCCAATTGTGTTGGCTTAGGCCTGTGATCCCAGCACTCAGGAGGCTTGGGTGGGATTGTTGAGAGTTCAAGGCCAGCCTGGGCTACAAAAACAACAACAATAAAACCAGTAAACAAAACAATGTAACAAAAAGCCCTCTCCCAACCCCCCAACAGACCACTACCACCAAAACCAGCACCACTAAGAAACAGGCCATCTGACATCTATCAGGACACATGGATTCTCCAGAAATTTTCTTGACTCACCTGAGAAAGCTAAGCCTACAGGTTAGGCTTTTGGTTGGGATCCCCAGGGTTTCTTTTCAAGATAGGATTATGCTGGTGGACTATGCTGGTGGACTCTGCATGAATCTAATCTCTCATTGTAAAAAACATGAGACACTAGGCTGCTTAAGGCCTACTCACCTGCTCACAAGCCTATCCAGCCCCAACAGAGAACCTATGTCCTCGGGGTTCCTATGACTGGTTGATTCTCAGTGCCTCTCCTTGCAGTTGGTATGGTATAAGTTGTGGTGGAAAGAGTGACAAACAGATTTTATTGGTTGGTAGATTGAATAAACAAACAAGAGAACAATTGGGGCTGGGAAGGTGGCTTGATTGTAAAACACTTGCCTCTCAAGCGTGGAAATTTGAGTTGGGTCCTCAGAACCCACATTTAGAAAGCCAGATATAATGACCTACACTTGTAATTCTAGCCACAGAGAGGTAGAGTCATGCCATGGGGTGTGCTGGCTGACCATCCAGCCAGTTTAATCAGTTAGTTTCCAGGACAAAGAGACCTTGTCTCAGACTGTGAAGTGGATGGTGCTTGAGTTTCTACAGCCAACCTTACCTTCTGACCTCCACATTCTGGTGTGCCTGTTCTCCCCAACACTCAACAGCTTCCAAGTAACAGTAACACCATATATTTACCAAGTTTTGATCCATATTGGGATGATGTGTAACTTTTCTAGGTATAGGAATCATTGAAATGAAATTCAGTAACTCATCGGAGCCACTAATGTCCTTGGTTCAAACAGCAAGCCTTTCGAGAGTGGCACAATTCTTATCTTTTAATTATCAAGACATTTACCTTGTGGACAGACAAGGCTAAGACGAAAGGGTATTTCAGAAGCCTACATACACCATGTCTTAGAAGGTCCCAAAGATGAAATGGGGTTTTACTATTTACAGGTAGCTTCTGTATCCATTAACAGGAAAACAAACGAACAACTGGGAATTTGACGAAAGATCCATAAAAATTATTTGAATTTACTGAGCGAATAAGTAGTAGGCAGTTCCAAGTTCTCCATAGGGATAATTCAGAAAGTGGATCAAAGAGCTAGAGATGGAAGACGCTTGTTTTATGACAGCTCTCCAGAGAAAGGCTTCCTGTTCTTGAATTAAAAGTCAAATGATGGTGTATTATATACTTTTCCTGTGGCTGTGATGTAATATCTGACAGAAGCCACTTAAGGAAAAAAAGGCTTGTGTCAGCTTAGAGTTTGAAGGCAGGGAATGTGTAACATCAGGGGTAGGTGGCAGACAACTGTCATGTGACACACATGGTGACGAGGCAATGCAGCTGTAGTTGTAGCCCCTCAAATAGAATCCACTTTGTACTTGGAGACAATTAGGCTAGCTAACAACTAGCTGATTAGGCTGTCTGTCTGTCTGTGTGTCTGTCTGTCTGTCTGTCTGTCTGTCTGGTGAGAGATGGGTGCCGGCTTTCAGCTGGCCACCTCTTTATGCAACTCATAGAACTATGCCACAATCCCTCCTTAGTTAAGCTTTTATGGGAACAACCTCAAAGGCACCCAGGAGTGTTTCTCATAAACAGCAGTCAAGTTGACAATCATTAATGACAGATATTAATATTAACAATAACTTATAATATTATTTTAAGTCCCATTCTATCCTGTATATAATGGAGTCATCTTTTGTTCATGTCTGATGCGAAACTTTTAAAATTTAGTTTAGATTTTTATTTGTGTGTGTGTGCGTGTATGTGCGTGCAGGTGCCCAAAGAGGCCAGAGGGGATGGTCAAATACCCTGGAACTCTACTTACAGGCAGTTGTGAGCCATCTGACATAGATGCTGAAACCAAACTCAGAACCTTTGAAAGAGCAGCGAGTGCTCTGAATGGCTGAGCCATCTCACCAGCTCCTGATGTGGATCTTGTTGATACTAAGGCTTGCTCAAAGGCAATGAGGGATTCTGCCTCAAAAAATAAGGTACACAGCAGTCTAAACAACTGCCAGACTCTCCTCTGGCCCCCTTGAAGTATGCACACACGTGCATGTGCCTGCACACACACACACACACACACACACACACACACACACACACACACGGCACAAAAACAGGCTCTAAGGCAAGTTATTTATTTATTGAGACAGCGACTTGCTAGGCAGCCCAGGTCTTATAATCTTGTATTCTCCTATCTTAGCCTCCTGAGTGCTGAGATTACAGGTATACACTGCCATCTCCAACAAGATTCTTACATAAAGAAATAAGTAAGAAAAAAATGTACACATGCACCCACTCACCACACCACCACCAATAACAACAACAACCAACCACCACCAAAGTGGAACAAGTGCATTTGGGCTCTCCTCTCCTAACCTCGTAATAGGTTATCTTGAACCATGTACCTAATCATGTGAGTCTTGCTTTGATTTTCTTTCTGGCCTACGCCCCACCTCAGTGGTTATGCAAAGAGGAAACAAGACCAATTTCTTGAGTTTTTCATTATGTGGCTCTGTTTGTCTGAAGCTTTGGGGCTTCCCTCAACGTGCACAGCTTCTTTTCCAGTAGAGCAGTCAGGGATTTTATGAAGGAAATGGAATTTCCATTTCCATCGTCATCATACCACATTGCTGCCGAAACGTTGGACCATTTGTACTAAAGGACAAAAAGCATGTTGCATTGCACAGAGTCTAGGACTTTTGCAGTCCATTAGGAGTATATTGCAGCTTCTGGCAATGGCTGAATTCAGGGAACTCGGACATCTGGATGTTGCTGAGTTATCCCAAGTCCCCAGTCACTTAACCATTCCATTCTGAGCTTCTCCTCACGGGGGGACTTCCTCAGAGTCTTGGCTCCTGCACAGGAATGTGATGTTTAGAAAGTCGTTTTCCTGTCCTTATAAACAATTCCATCATAATAACCTGGCTTCTGGCACCAGAGGTTCATTTGAATTTTGCTCAGCTTGGTTTACAATTAAGATTTAATTAGTAAACTCATTACAAAGACAGGAAACCTCCGACTTTCCCCTGATTCTCTTTTAGGTCTCTTCGAGGACCCAGCCCGTCCTCTGGGCTGTGAGACATTGGCAGGCAGGGTTCTCCAGACATGGTTATTTATATTACAGCAACTCCAGCATAAAATATTGTTCTTTGCTTTTTGAAAATACAGGTCTGTAGCTAGTCACTCAGAATTTGGGGTCGCAATGTCTTTATTTAGAAAATGTGTCCCGGTCATGTTTTTAAACTTTGGACTCAGAGGATTGGCTTGGATCTTTTTAACTTCTTCTAAACACCAGGAATAAGAATTAAGACTAGGAGACGGCAGAGCAAATGCCAAGGGCAGACAAAGGACATTTGGTTTTATAGTGACATCCTCAAAACATTACACAACACAGACCTGTTTCAGTCTTTCAAACCACGAAAGGAAGATGGCACAACCCTACAGGAGAAGGAATAAAGTCATTTTTTTTCATGTATTTTTTTCTCTGTATGATATCTGCAGTTGTGTGTGTGTAGAGGGTGAGGTTTGACTATCCATGAATACACAAGGGAAGGCTAGAAGAGGACATTAGGACCCTCCCTCTATGGCTCTCATCCACCCATCCATCCATCCATTCGTCTGTCTATCTATCTATCTATCTATCTATCTATCTATCTATCTATCTATCTATCTATCTATCTATCTATCTCTTCCTCCTTGCCTCCCTCCCTCCCTCTCCCTCTCTCCCTCCCTCCTTCCCTCCCTCCCTCCCTCCCTCCCTCCCTCCCTCCCTCCCTCCCTCCCTCCTCTTCTTCCTTTCTTTCCTCCAGACATCTTTTCTTATTGAACTTGAGGCTCATTTTTGCATCACCTGGCTAGCTGGTGAGCAGAAGCTACTTGTGTCTCCCCCTCACCTCTGGGGTTCCAGGCATGCAGAGCCATGTCTGACTTTCTACATAGGTGCTGGTGATTCAAACTCAGGTCCTCTTGCTTTCACAGCAAGTGATCTTACCTACTGAGCTATATCTCTAGCTCAAAGTGTAGGGTTCATGTCTTCCTAATAAAGGCTTACAACAGGAAAGGTTGGAGTGATGGCTCAAGGGGTAAAATGCTTGCTGTTCTACTATGAGGAGTTGTGTTCAGATCCCAGCACCCATGTAAAATCCAGGCATAATTGTGGAAGAGCAGCAGCAAGAGGATCCTTGGTGGTCACTGGCCAGCCAGGCTAGCTGAAATAGTGAGCTCAAGGTTCAGTGAGAACATCTGTCTCAAAAATAAGGTGAGCGTCAACCAAGGAAGCATCTGAAATTGTCCTCTATTCTTCACCTGTGCATGAACAGATGAGCAGCTTCCATACACAGATGAACACACACACACACACACACACACACACACACACACACTCCTTCCCACACTCTGCCCCCACACATATAGAGACATACACACACACACACACACACACACTCCCACACCACATACATACACACATGCACTACTCGTCCCTACCCCCCACTAACACACAGACACACACAGGGAGGGAGAGAGAGTGGTGGGGGGAGAGAGAACGAGAGAGCACACTATGTGATAATGGCATAAGGAAGGACAAATGCATAGTATCCAGTGATAACACAAAAGAAGACATTTTCCAGGGAGCTCAGCAAGAACTGGGTATAACGAACCTGCGATCAGCACTGTCATGTGAACTTCACAATGGTGGAAGCCTGGGATAGGATATTTTAGCTGGTAACATTTTTTAATTAGGTAAAAGCTGAATAAAGTAATCCAGCGGAAACCATTGGACCAGAGTTAAGAATTATCAGTATCAAACTCACAGAACATTGATTTTGACCACACAATCATAACTGCAAGGTACTTAAAAGACAAATCCCGTTTTCTTTATGTTATCTTTATGTTTACTTGTATCCCCAGAAAAGGTAAGATAGTTTCATTGGATTTTCAGGACTTTTTTTTTTTTTTAGGAAAGCTTTTTAGGTTAAATATTTAATCCAGTCTTAGACTTATCTGTCACAAGCATTTAGAATTTTTAAAATTGTCTTGTTTTATTTATGTGTATAGGTGTTTTGCTTTATGTATGTCTGTGCACCACTTATGTACCTGGAACACACAGAAGCCAGGAGAAGGTGTCAGATTCCCTGAGCTTCCATGTTGGTGATGGAAATTGAACCCAGATTCTCTGGAAAAGCAGCCATTGCTCTTGACTACTGACTCGACTTGACTCATTTATCCAGCATATATATATATCTCCAGTAAATATATATATTTATATATATTCACACACACAGACACACACATATATATGTATGTACATATATATCTTATAATATATTTTATATTTTATATAATATGAAATATTTTGTAACATATTTTATAATATATTATAAACAAATTATAGAAATATATTTATATAAAAATAAACTATATTTATATATAAATATTTTAGTATATATAATTATGATATAAATATATAAATATTTATATATAGATGCAATAAATTATATAATGAATTATAAAACATGTACTATTTATATATGACATATTAAAATTTAAATATCAAATTCTTTATGTATTTAGATAAATATATAAACTATATCCAAAGAATTTGATATTTAAAACTTTTAAAACTGTTATGAGGAGGCCACACTACCTGTTTCTATGACTTTTCTGGAGTCACACACCAAGCTTGTAAGCAAGGCAGACATAAAGCAGAGCTCTGGCTAAACTCAGAGGGAGTTGATATTAGGAGCTCATGTAAAATCTTGCTCATGATCCTTAGTAGGTTTTTCTCTTGGGCACTCCGTGTGCTTGCTGACCCTAACAGCTTTTATAAGGACTTGGAATGTGTCAGTAGATAGCACAATGACCCCAAGCAGAGGAGAGTACAGACCAAACTCTTTTCTCTGGGAGCCTTGGCCACCTTTGCATCATGGAGGAAATTCAAACTTCATTAGACAATAGCTGGGAAAACTTTGGGGAATACGAGACTCAAGCTATTGGCTAGATACTGGCTCAGTAGTAGAGTACTTGCCTAACATGCTTTAGGCCCTAAGTTCAATTCCCAGCAAGGGTCTAATTGAGAAGAGCATTAAGGGCCCATCTGCCTGCCTCTTCCTGACTCCTTTGTTCTGGGTTAGTAAGAATCCCAATGTCAGGACCCCAGGCTTTCATGATCAGGTTTGGTTCACACTCTAGGTGCTGAGTGTGGCATCTGATGTCACTGGACCAAGCAGATAAGAACTTTGTAAGGAGAGGGTTCTATACATAGCAAGGTTGTCCTTCCTGCAGAGGAGAGAAGGAACCAGAAAAGGAGCAGGCACGGAAGGAGGCAAAGACCAATGAGCGAAAACAGAGGGCTAGAAGGAACGGAAACTCCAGGAAAGTTTGAGCAGCAACTGGTCCTCAGGAGTTTTCAATCAAGGTTTCACATAATGGAATAGCAACCACTAGAAATCTCAGGGGACATTCCTCTGAGCTACCAGAGCATCAGTAGTAAACAAAAAAGCAGGGAAGTTAGGAGTCTCTTAATTTCTCTGAGTTGGGAATTCCATTCAGGAAGGTATTAAAAAAGGAAAAGAAACAAAGTTTATGGTTTACAAAACAGTAGCTATTTTAACAAGTGTCTAAGGTAGGTATATGGCCACTTGTCTGTAAGCTCCAATGCTTGGGTGTTAATGGTCCATAACTAACATGAGTTCTAGGCCAGCCTGAGCTACTTAGTGTATTCCAGGTTAGCCTGAGCAACACAGGGAGACCCTGTCTCAGAGTACAAACCAACAAGTCAACAAACCAATCAAACCTCCAATACTGAAACCTGCTATGGCTTGGGGCATTTGAATGTGAGTAGATTCAATAGATTGTTATCCAATTATTTACCTGCCTGGGTGGCATCACGCTACTGTGACTTGGTGGAAGATCCATTTTATTCTTAGACAATGCATTTATCTATTACAATTTTGGGGATAATATACAAAGTAATGGGTTTCATCACTGTATCTTCATTCCTATGTACTGCCATATTTAGTTTTCATTTGATCTCAGCTCCCACTGCCTTCTCCATGATCCCTGATCCCTCCATTGGCTTCCATTTCTTCCTGCCTACTTTCCTTCATATGCATACACCATCACTCTCTAGAGTCCCACCCCCTTTATGTCTCTCCCCCTTCGTGTGTCCCTCTTTGGTCTCATGACACACAAACATACATAAGCACAAATGTATACAAATATATGGGTATATATGCATATACAATTGCTCATTCCGAGTCGGGCTGATGTCCCTGATCTCCATCATTTTCCTACAAAAGTCATACTATTCTTTTTCTTTGGGAGTGTGTGACATCATCTTGTGACTATGTGCCCCATTTCTTTTGTCCATACAGCTGTATATGGACATCCAGCTGGGTCCATTTCCTGGCAATTGTAAATAGTAGTGTGCTGCAAGAATCCCTGTGGTGCACGGTCATATACAGAAAGTAACCAAGCTGGGTTATAGGTAGTTTTAGTTTCAGTTTTTTAAGATATTCCAAGCTGGCTTCCACAGTGGCTTTGGCTATGTGTCTAAATGTTGGGGTGAAGTCCTGGGCTGTGTAGGTTCAGATGCTCAGACATGCTTATGTAGGGCATTTATGAAAGAAAAATGAAGTCACTAGGCTTCTAGATAGAGAATTAGTTAAAACTCTAGACATTTGACTTTACTAGTATTCTAAACAGGCATAGTAAACACTTATGTGTGGTTTGCTCTATGCCCTGGACCTCAAGGGTTCCCTGTGTGTAATATCCATCCTTACAACACCTACCTTCTACCAAGGCCTCATAACACCAATACAACTGCATCTGGGATTAAAATCCCAACAGTCCAGTATAGAATTTCATTATTCTCTGTCATAGTTTTGTTTCCACAAGGCCATGTGACTTAAAAAATTGCCTATTGAACCCAATTTAAGAATTTACCTTCATTAGAAGGTTAGAACCAGGGAAGGAACCCATAAGCCAATGTGTATGACAGTTACAATGGAACACACCCTTGGAACTCTGCCATCCCTGTAAGAGTATACTGGTGACTTTTCTGATAGAGACAAGAAAGAGAGGCAAGGCCCATTTCAGCTCATGGTATAGGAGGAGGTTGGGGGGAGGGAAGCTAGGCCAGATCTCTAAAGTCAGGAGCCACGTTAGAATGTGTTCTATGAAAATGAACATGTTTGGCTGGGTATGGTGTTACGTACTTGTAATCCCTGAATTTAGCAGGTCAAAGTAGGATGATTGTAGATTTGAAGCCAATCTGGGTTGCATAGCAAGACACTAAAACCCAACAAAACAAACAAAATAAATAATTTAAAAAGCAAACATCCCAAATGAAGGGAGTGGACATTGTTCTTGCAATTTTGAGAGAGCCTACAGAAACGCACTGAAGTCCATGGGAATGATGTATTTACAGGACTTGATTCCTACCTTGCTGGGAGCTCAGCAATGTGTCTTCCCTTCCCCTAGGGCATAGCCAGGACATGGTTTATATAAGCTGGGAAGGCTTTGCAAATTTATATATCATTGTACTGACTCCCTTTGTCTTCTTGTGTTTTGGAACACAAATCCCTCAACTTTTGACCTTTGCAGTAGAACAGGGATCGAGGAAGAACCACTGGCTTCATTTTCCTTTAGTTTCAGCAGTAAGTAGAAGCTATTCACACACAGCAACTCATAACTACACTTAGAATTCTGGGCTCAGAGCCAAACTTGCAAAGGTTGTTCTCCCGACGTTCAAGACACAGCTCTCCAGGCATCTTGGTGGAAGGTCTGTTTCCAGTGTGACCCCCCTCATCATGTGGGTACCTCTTTTTGACTGTCTCCTCACAGGAGAAGGCAGAGAAATGACTGAGAACCTTCAGTGAGAACCTCAGTGATTGAGGGCTTCAGTCTAATAGGGATGAGGAGTGAGGATATGGGTTTGATTGTGGAGGTCACAGGGCAGAGGCTGTTCTGATGAGGATGCTATTGAACCACGCAAGGCACAAGGGCACCTTAGAGGGGAGAGGGAGTGTGCAAATGGTGAGTTGATGAGTGGTGCTTGGGCATGAGGAAAAGACAGGATTATTGTGCTTATGCCAAGGGGGTGCGTGTGAGGAACATCAGACCCAGAGGCATGGGTGTGTGGAAGGAAGATTCTACAAGCTCACTTTGGGAACTTTGAAGAGGGATGTATGAGTGTGATTTCAATGAAAGCACCTGGAAGCATCTGACTAGAATTATAAAGTTCTAATTGTCACAATGAATATGCTATTTAAAGACACAAAACTAAACGAGGAAAAACAAAGCAAATAAAGAAAAAAAAAGACGCTTGAGTCCTATGGTGTGTCATTCAGAGTTTTTTTTTTTTTTTTTAAATGAGGATAAAATTTTAAAAGAGAAAGAGATAAATAAAACCTGAACCAACCCCAAACAACCACAGTGCCACAATAAAACTAAGAAACAATGTAGCCACTCAGTGCAGAAAACATTGAAGAAACAACTGTGTTAAATGCAACAATGAGAAACAATGTAGCCACCCAGCGTAGAAAACATTTAAGGAAGTAGCAACTGTGTCACATACAACTGATGAGCCAAAGAGGATGAGGGTTGCAGGCTGGATTCTGTGACATGGGAGCTCTTGGTGAACTTGATTAAGCAGTATCCATGGACAACAATGGGGTAAAAACCTCATGAAGAGGAATTCAGGGAGACAGGGTAGAGAAAATTCAAACACAGAGCCTGAGGATTCCTGGGAGTCTGACATGAAGTCAAAGAGAAATTTGGAAGAATCTGGGCATAAAAGGGAGGTCAAAAGATGTTTTATGTTAATATTCTTTTAGTCAAGGAGAAGAAAGAACATGATTTTCGATCTTTAACAATGCAGGAAACTTTAATGATTCAGTCCAGGAGAGAGTGGTTTGATGTGGCAATGTTTGATGTAGGTGGCACTGGAGTCTATCACTTGGCTAAGGGGTTTACTAAGCAAACAATGTAGAAGGGGACCCGGGTGGGGCTCAGCAATGTGGAACGAAGAGCAGAAATCTCGTGTGGGAATTGAGCTGGGCTGTAACTCGCTAGACTTACTCCTATAATTCTCTGCCTGCCATTTACACCCGTGCAAAGTCCAAAATTTCTACAACCTCCCAAAACAGTATCATAATTTGGCTACCTAGTTTTCAAATGCATGAACCATCACAACTAAGATGTGAGGAGTCCCTGCTCTGGACCCCACAAGTCAGTGGTGTTGCCACTGAAACCAAGTCCCAGAGAAACAACTTCCCCAGTCAAGGGACCACTCTTTGTTCAGGGATCTCTAAGTCACTAAATTTCCATGTCAGCTTTTAAAACCCATTAGCAAGACATCATCAATCATGTCCTCATTTCAATCACTCAGGACAAATAAAACCGAATGTGTAAAAATAAGCAGTGTTTGGCCACCAGCAAATGACAATAAGAAATATTAATACTAGACTAATTTGTTTAATAATACGGTTAATGGCTCCAGTTACATTGTATATCTTCCTCAAAAGCCAACACAACTGTTACTAAGCGAGTCTTTGAACTGTTGAATAGAGTCATCAAACTACCATTAAGATTGTATATTCAACGACCCAGTAGGGAATCACTGTGTATAATGACAATAGATGAACAAAATGCTTATTTTCTCTCCCATTACCAAGGAATAGAACTTTAGATTCTCAATTACCCTGAATGGTGTGGATCTGACAGAGACTCAGGAGTATGCATGTTCAGGGGTTGGAAGGAAAAAAGGACTTCAGGAAGACATCCAGTCATTAAGGGGAGAGTCAAAACAGCATAGCTTCTGCAACAAGAGGACCCCTACTACTGAAAAGGTAGATGAGAGGGCCAGTTCCTCCCACTTTATCTGCTCCCCACTATTAGCATTTTATTGCCAGGCTCAAGAGCTAATAGAGAAGTAGGAGGAAAAGCTGCTGTTCTGTTTGCTTTATTTCTCCCAGATGGTTACCAACAGCCACAGCCTGTGTTTCCATGTAACTCACTATGAATCGGGACACTAAAGAATGTCTCAATAACACCTGAGTATCTCTGGAGAAGGAATACTGAGGTAGGACTTCCAGACTTTGAGTGTTGAAGACAATGTTGTCTGATCAAAGTACTTCGAGATAGCTTTAAGAAGCATTCTCTTTCTCCAGCTTTAATTTCTTAAGGGTGCATATACTTATGATGGTAGCCCCACAATCAAGACAATGAAGATGAGGGGCTAGAGAGATGGTTCAGTAGTTAAGAGCACTTGATGCTCTTCCAGGAGACTGGAGTTAGATTGCCATTACTCACAGGTAGCTCCAGGGGATCTAACACCCTCTTCTAGCCTTCATGAGCTCCACCACATATGTGCACATGTAAAAATGCATAAATGAAAATAAACTCAATAAAGACACTGAAGATGTTTATTGCTTCAAAGCTTCCTTGTGCCTTTGAAAAATTCATTTTGCATTATTTCAGTAAGAACATTTGCCATGAGGTCTACTCACATGTATACTTATCCACTAAATAGAGGCACTCTGCTGTACAGTGGATCTCTGGCAATCATTTAGGTTTCATAATTGGTATTTTATACCATTCTATGCCATTGCTTGCTTGCCAAACCCTGATACACTGGCTACTTTTATGTCAACTTGACAGAAGACAGAGTTGGTTGTGGTACTCTCAATTGAGAGAATATCTCCATAAGATTTGCCCATGGACAAGTCTGTGGTATATTTCTTAGTAACCAAGGTAGAAGGACTGGGCCCACTGTGAGGGGTGCTATCCCTGATAGATGGTCCTGGATAGTATAAGAAAGCAGGCTGAGTAAACCATGAAGAGCCAGCTGGTAAGCAATGTTCTTCCATGGCTTTTGATTTAGTTCCTGCCTTCAGATTCCTGCCTGAGCTCCTACTCTGACTTTCTTTGATGATGCACTGTGATGTGGAGCTGTAAGCTGATGTAAATAGACCCTTTCCCCCAAGTTCATATTGGTTATGGTATTTTATCACAGGAATGGAAACTTGACTAAGACACATGACAACCACTGCTGTGCTTCCCACTCTGTCTCAGAGAGTAGGATCACACAGTATTTGTTTTCTGGACCTTGGTTATTTCCCCTGGAGTGATGTGTTTCAGGTTCATCCATATTGCTATGATGTGAGATTTCCTCATTTTAAAAAATTGAACAGTATTTCATTATGGCATAGTAGCCTGCAAATATGTATCATGCATTCAATTCTTGTCAAGTGTGAATAATGCCACAATGTAGAGTGGAGTGTGAATATCTCTTCAAGATCCGGCTTTCAAGACGGGTATGGCTGCACACACCTATGATGCAAGCACATGGAAAGTGGAGGCAGGAAACCATGAGTTTGAGATCAGCCACAGCTGCATAGCAAGGCCCTGCCTCAAATCAGGAAGCAAGCAAGCAAGCAAGCAAGTAAGCAAGCAAGCAAGCAAGCAAGCAGGCAAGCAGGCAGGCAGGCAGGCAGGCAGGCAGTCAGTCAGACAAGCAAGCAAATGGATCTGCTTTTCTTTTTTCTTTTCTTTTTTTTTTTTTTTTTAAAAACATTTCTCGTATGCAAGTGGAATTGATGAATTATATAAAAATTCTATTCCTAGTTTTTTTGAGTGAACTATTTTTTTAACAAGGGCAACAAATTTTTGCATTCTAACCAACATCTCTAATATCTTTATGTTTATAAAAATACATGTTGTCTTTTGGATAAATATTTATTTAGTGCACATTCCTGTACATGTGCGTGTGCGTGTGCGTGTGCGTGTGCGTGTGTGTGTATATAGCTAGAAAACAACCTCAGGTGTCATCCAACTTATTTTGAGACAGAATTTTAATCACCCTAAAATTTACCTAAAAAGTCTAGGCTTCTGGACAGTGAGCCATAGCCACCTAGATCTGCTTGATTCTGCCTCCCCATCTCTAGGATTCCAAGATTGTTGCCACCACAAAACAATTTATGTATGTTTTGGGAATGGAACTTGTGTCTGTGTGTTTCCACGGCAAGCACTTTACCACTGCTTTATCCTGAAACATTTATTGCTCATGAAAATCTCCCATTTGAAATAAATGCAATATAGTAGAAATTAATTATGACTTTCCACTTTGAAGTAATAGACCCAAAGCAGTGACAAAAATCAACACAGGAATTTGTGAGATTTTTAATTCTATAGAAAGTTATTTTGTTTTATGTTGAGCTAAATAGAGCTAAGAAAGGACAAAATTTCCTAACAGAAAATACAAGAATGTGTGTATTTATGTGAGTATCTTTGTTTATAGCATGTGTACATATATGTATGATTTATGCATATGAGTGTGTGTGTGTGTGTGTGTCTAATGATCTAGACTGGTTATTAGCAAGAAGTGGGAATAGACCAACCCGAAGTATTCAGATAATAACATTGACACCTGTGAGTTGCCTGAAAGTAGAGTAAGTCACCAGAAATCTATCAATCTGTCAGTGGTTTGGAAGCACTGAACTCTTTGGAAACATGCAATTTGTTTCATGAGCTGGTTGGGAAAAAGTTTCAAATACTGAGCATTTCTGCATTTTCTTTGAATTCTGCTTATTTGTGGTAGTATTGACTGGTCAAGCAGCATATTTAACTCAAAAGAACCCTGTCCATTTTCAAGGAACATGTGTTTGGCTCATGGAAAATTCTGGAAAGGATTGTACCTGGTCTCATTTTTATACACGTTTGGTCTTGGGCCTTCTGAGCATTTGCTTTGTTTTCTGCCTTTGAGCATGGACTTTATTTTATATTTGATTTCAGGTACAGACAAAGGCATGGTTACAAACCTGTTTCCTGTTAATTCTTACAATCAGAACATTTTAAATAAAACTTCTTGATGAAAAAGTGCTGTTGTGCTATTGACTATTAACAATTGCAGGTAGGGACACACATATTCCTCTTAGTTGAGAAAAAGATTTCTTGGAAGGAAAATGAAATCTCCAGTGGATAGATTGGTGTGTATATTGGTAATTGATAAATTTACTTAAAGTAAGTTGACCCCTTATCCTTGAAAAGAAGAAGGTTGGCACAGAGGCAAGTACATACTTCCTTCAAGTGGTGAGTAGCAGTTCACATCTGAGGGGCCTCTGCTGCCTTCCTATGTGAGACCAGCTCTCAAACAAAACAGCCCCGGCCTGAAGTTTCACAGCAGACAATGACTGCCAGTGGTCTCCCCATGACTCTTGTCTTTTTAAACCTAATCTTGTGATAAACCTCTTGCTCCCTACACCTTACATGCATCTCCTTTTCTGGTCCCAAATCCATCAGGCACATTGTGGTTGGCTCACTGTGAGCAAACACAACTGACAGTTTCCTTCCTCTGAGTAAACAGTGGGGGCACTTAGACACAGTTCAAAGGGTTTATCACCCCGATGTGGCTGTTCTTTTTAGGTGGGCAAATAAGGCCAGGCCTAACTAACTTCTAATTAAACGAACTTATTCTCTATGGACAGTCCTAATTTTTACAAATAAAATACTGTATAATGTCTCAGCCAGTGGCCTGATTTTAGAGCACCCATTTTTCTTGTTTCCCCTCCCCCAATCACTGCAATAACCATTAACCCCTTATGTTCATTGAATTTTGTTGCTATTTATGACAACAGCACTGAACAGTTAATGGAACAGGTGGCCCCACTAGGGTGCTGTAATGTTGAATTTCTTACTGCTTGCACCCTGGCTAAATTATCCCTAATCTACCCAACAAGGATTTTCTATCTTATTCTCAGTGGTCCTATTGTCTCTCTGTGGAGAGAATCAGTAAGTGCAGTGGCCTCCCCTGGCAGAGCAGAGCACCAAAGGCATGTGATGTCCTGCCAACTGCTGGGCAAGACACTCTGTGAAAACAATATCCCCCATCAATGGGTGTCCCGTGGCAGCCAAAAACATGGACAAACTCAAGCTCTCCAAAAGACAAACCATTCATGTTTCCCATTGTTCCCACAGACACTTGCTTCCCTCTGTTTATTCCAGCTTTAATAAACCAATGAGTCACGCTGCTTGCTTCTAAGTCCAAGTGATTTCCCACATCAAGTTTGTTCCAGGACAAGCGGGCTTGGAGATTGAAGCAGAGGGCTGGTGTGGGAGCCTTGTTTTGCAGGTTTGTTCTACAGACTGGCCTTTGCTTTATGATTTCTTGTTGGAAAACCTGGAAGCAATGTCTTCGATGCCCATTTTGTACCCGAGATAGCAAAGGTTTCAGAAGCACCAGACCACATCCCTGTCACTGGTTCAGGATGCTGAAAACCGTTTTTGGGATCTCTAACTGAATTGTAAGTTTACACTGCTTGGGGGAGAGGGTTACCTACATAGTCTTCATTAAAAATGATCCTTTAGTTGAAGTACTATGAATAGCCAGGAAGAGGAGGATTATTTTTGTGATGTTCCTCAGTATCTGATTATCTCCATACCCTACTGACAGAGGCTGAGGCTATATACACAGGAGAACGGCACATCTCTGCTGCAGAGGGTTCTGCTGGGGTATGGGGCTCTTCTGCCTTCTTGGCTCATGGTGAGAAATTCCTGCACAGAAAGTAACAGGTGGCATGCTTTGTGGTCTCTAGGAACAGGAGAAAGACTGTATTTTTGGAAAAGTAAAATGCTTGGGTATCTTCCAAGGGTGCAAAGGATTTCTCCAAGCTTACCACAGCATAGATAGCAATTGTTAAAGACTTTATTTTCTGATGATTTGGGACTTTGATGTAGAGTCCAGGGCAGGCAGGAGAGTACCAAGCCTTGAAGATGGTGGTGGTGTTCCCATGTTTAACCCCTTACTTTTCTTATGCTCCATCCTATCCTATCTCTGTCACCTGTTATACTCTCTGTGATATAGAAGATCAACTTGTGGGAGAAGCTCATAGATGACAAAGTGGAAGGTGTGACATTTGCAGTGGCAGGAGGAAGAGCAAAGTTTAGCCAGAGGGAGGGGTTAGTCACAGGGTGAAAGACAGACAGCATTCCAAGCTAAAGGCATGTAGAGTGGGAGAGAAGGTTTCAAACAGACACAAGCATAGAGGACAGTCATTAGCTGTTCTGGTATGTGTGGGGACGTGGCATGCATGGTGCATGTGGGGACCAGGCAGGATTGAAGCTCACATGGGAGACAGAAGCTGCCTGTAAAGTATTTGATACAATTCATAACAATAAAGGGCCTAGGAAGCATTTCTATAGGAGAGTGTGGCACCACAGTAGGGCTCCATCTTCAGCTATGACATCAGAAGAGGCTGACGGAGACACAGGGATGAACGTGGACATTATGACTCTAGGTCATCCATGTGTCTCCGTCAGCCTCTTCAGTCAGCATCCAACTGTCAGGATCCAACAGTCAGTATCCAATAGTCATCATCCAACTCTC